>NC_057817.1:33475000-33757500 GCF_910594005.1 Cervus elaphus
TAGGTCCTTACTGTTTCTGTCCTTTATCATGCCCATCCTTGCATGAAATGTTCCCTTGATATCTCCTAATTTTCTTGAAGATATCTCTAGTCTTTCCCAGTCTATGGTTTTCCTCTATTTCTTTGCATTATTCATTTAAGAAGGCTTTCTATCTCTCCTTGCTATTCTCTGGAACTCTGCATTCAGTTTGGTATCTTTCCCTTTCTCCCTTGCCTTTGGCTTCTCTTCTTTCCTCAGATATTTATAAAGCCTCCTTGAACAACCACTTTGCTTCTTGCATTTCTTTTTCTTGGGTATGGTTTTGGACACGGCCTCCTGTACAGTGTTATGAGCCTCCATCCATGGTTCTTCAGCCACTGTCTACCAAGTCTAATCCCTTTAATCTATCTGTCACTTCCACTGTATGATCATATGGGATTTGATTTAGGTCATACTAGTGGTTTTCCCTACTTTCTTCAATGCCTGCTAAAGATCCAGACTTTGACCTGCAGCTTATAGCAGGGCCTCAGACAACTTTCAGGAATCATAGAATCTGTTTAATAATGAGACTGAAAAGCTGTGGTTAATTTGCTAGGTAACTAATTGTTTCCATTCTATCTTAATTATTCTTCCAGAAAACCTTTAAGAGCTATGTAGTATTCCACTGAAAGGACAGCCAGTAAACTTTTTTGCCTATTCCAAAGCCTTTCAGAGTTTTCCTATCACTATCTATATATCTGTGGGACTTCCCTATAGTTCAGATAGTAAAGAATCTGCCTACAATGCAGGAGACCCGGGTTCAATCCCTGGGTTAGTAACATCCCCTGGAGAAAGAAATGGCCGCCCGCTCCAGTATTCTTGCCTGGAGAATTCCATGGACAGAGTAGCCTGGTGGGGTACAGTCCATGGTGTTGCAAAGAGTTGGACATGACTAAACAACACACAGATGTCTGTACCTTATATATACAATATCTTGGAGAGGGGAAGCCCTTTCTGCATACAAAATGCAGAGGTCACAAAGAAAGTAACTGAGCTATAAATATTTTTTAACTCTCTATGACTTACAAAGTAGCAAAGTGCAGAAAAAAAAATTCAAATAGATGAAACTAACATTTGCTACACTGCCAGTTGCGACTACTATGACCTGACTCTCAAATTTGAGGTGGAAAGTTTTCAAAGTATTCCCTTGATTGTATTACCAGGATGCTCCATGCTTCCTTCTTGATAGTCCCCATTCCAAATTGTCCAAGAACCCTTGAGGCATTTAGCTCCGGAAGTGCCTGCTTCCAAACTCCAGGCAAAAGCGAACTTCCAAGTGAATTTAATCTGTTCACAGCAGGCTTTCATCCCACTGCGGTGCAGTTCCTGCTGCCGCCACACGGTGTCGCTGTTGAACACTGGCACTGCACAGTTTGTTAATCTGCCTCAACCACTCACTGGTCCACAACTCACAGGGTTGAAGCCACAGAGGAAGGATGGCTAGTGCGGGCAGTGCTATGGTGACTGTCACCTTGGGAGCCCAAGCAAGGAAGAGCAGTTTGCCAAAGCTTGTTCCCAACTCATGCCCTCCAGGCTGTCTGGCTTAGGCAGGACTCCAGTTACTACTGCACAGGGCATCAGGGTCAACTCTTTCCCTCCCTCCTCCACCCCACTGGGTATTTAAACCTGATATTGATGCCAGATCTCCATTCTGTATGTCCCTCATGGTGAGTTCCCCTTTAGGGAATCTATGAGCGAGGTTCTAAAAGGAGTAAAATTCCAAAGAGAAGGTACTGGTAGCAGAATTAATCCTCTCTTTATGATGCCTCTGCCAATTTGCCTGACTTTCTAACTGTTATTGTTTCAATACCCCAAGGGATGTTTGGCTTCAAACAGTCACACTAAACCACAAAAATGTTTCCGGTACAGTTCTCCCTTGAGGTGATGCTTGTATGTTTGGCTCCTATTTAGAACTTTAAAGAGGCCATTCATTCCATTGACTTTTTCTTGTTTGAAAGTTGCTAAACTGTATTCACAAAGAAACAGTTTAAAGTTCTGCTTACCCAGTCCTTGGCTACATAGCAGAGAGCTAATCTCCTTAATGAATCAAAAGCTTTTAAAAATCAGTAAGAAAACAATTTAAATCCCCATGAAAAATAGGCTACTAAAATGTAAAAAGAAGCTACCAGAAAAAGAAATAAACACTTGAAATGGTGCCCAATCTAATAATCTAACTCATGGGTAAATAAATGTAGTTTAGAACATTTATATAACTTTTAAAATTTTACTTTCATACTGGCAAAGATTAAAGCAGTTGCTAAGGTAATTCTGGTAAGGATGTAAGAAACAGCCATTTTGATATGCAGCTGATGACAGTGTAAATTGTTGCAAACTTTTTAGAGATAAATTTGGCAATATCTATTAATATTGTAAATACTCTTTAACTTTTGCCCATCAATTCCACATCTGTGAATTTTTCTAACTCACAGGAAGGTACAAAAATAAATGAGCAATATACTAACAGTCATCTATTCATCTCAGTTCGTATTCCTGTCTCTCTTTTTTCACTGCTTCTGCTTCCCTTAGGCTGTTTCTTTGTCTCTTCATACTATACTCTTGAACAGTCCTTATGTTAACACTTCCCCACAAGTAAACCCAGCCCCACCTCCCTATTTTTCATATTCAGGCTCCCAGTTAGCCTAGCTCTACATCCCAGATAGAAATTAGAGACATTTTCTGATCTTATGCACCAGAAAATTTTAATTGGAAGATTCTTGTTCAACCAAAGCTTGATTCTTCATAGCTAGTTCCAAAACAGGATGGGTAGCTTTTATATATTTTGTGAATTTGTTGTTGGTGTTGTTTAGTTGCTAAGTCTTGTCGGACTCTTTTGCAACACCATGGACTGTAGCCTGCCAGGCTTCTCTGTCTATGGGATTTCCCAGGCAACAGTGGGTTGCCATTTCCTTCTCCAGAGGATTTATGCTAGAGTCTGTCCTCAGGCCAATTTAATCATAAAAATCTATAGTGGTATAACCAGAAATATTTTCAAAATTATCCAAAACTTAAAAATAAGACAAAGAAAAGAAAGACATAATATCGGACTGGGACATTATTTATCAGTGCCACCCACAAATTATTTAATCATCTATAAGAACGTGTACTACTGACTATGTGTGTTAGTTGCTTAGTCGTGTCCAACTGTTTTTGTGACCCCATGAACTGTAGCCTGCCAAGCTCCTCTGTCCATAGAATTGTCCAGGCCAGAATGCTGGAGTGGGTAGCCATTCCCTTTTCCAGGAGATCTTCCCAACCCAAGGATCAAACCTGGGTCTCCTGCGTTTCAGGCAGTTTCTTTACCATCTGAGCCACTAGGGAAATCTACTACTGACTATATAGGCCCAGATTTTGTGATAGTCCATAGCTTATTATAATATACATAATTACATTTGTAATATTTAAATGTAATATGTACTTATATATTTACATATGCTATTTGTAATGTGTAATTGCATATTTATATATGAAATGAATAATTTTTATATATAATGTGTAAATATTGGAAATCATAATTTTAAATATCACATGTTAAGTGTTAATTTATAGTTTTTTGTCTGAGAAGCAAATTACTTCTGCCCAGTCAAAATAAAACCTCAAAAGCTTTATATTTAATTTAGCAATCTTATTCTATCGTTCTTTTATGTTATTATTGTTCAGTCCCAAATTGTGTCCAACTATTTGCAACCCCATGAACTGCAGCATGCCACACTTCTCTGTCTTTCACTATCTCCCTGAGTTTGCTCAGATTCATGTCCACTGAGTCAGTGATGCCATCCACCCATTTCATCCTATGTCACCCTCTTCTCCTCTTGTCCTCAACCTTTCCTTGGATCAGGATCCCTTTCAATGAGTCAGCTCTTTGCATCAAGTGGTCAAAGTATTGGAGCTTCAGCTTCAGCCTCAGTCCTTCAAATGAATATTCAGGGTTGATTTCCTTTAGGATTGACTGGTTGGATCTCCTTGCTGTCCAAGGGACTCTCAAGAGTCTTCTCCAACACCACAGTTCAAAAGCATCAATTCTTCAGTGCTCAGATTTCTTTATGGTCCAACTCTCACATCCATACATGACTACTGGAAAAACCATTGCTTTGACTATATGGAACATTGTCAGTAAAGTGATGTCTCTGATTTTTAATACACTGTCTAGGTTTGTCATAGCTTTTCTTCCAAGGAGCAAGCGTCTTTTAATTTTATGGCTGCAGTCACCATCTGAATTATTTCTACATTTTCCCCATCTATTTGCCTTAAAGTGGTAGGACCAGATGCCATGATCTTAGTTTTTTGAATGTTGAGTTTTAAGTCAGCTTTTTCACTCTCCTCTTTCACCTTCATCAAGAGACTCTTTAGTTCCTCTTCCCTTTCTGCCACTTAAGTGGCATCATTTGTGTATATGTGGTTGTTGGTATTTCTTCTGGCAATCTTGATACCAGCTTGTAATTCATCCAGCCTGGCATTTCACATGATGTACTCTGCATATGTTAAGTAAGCAGAGTGACAATACACTGCCTTGATGTACCCCTTTCCCAATTTGAACCAGTCTGTTGTTCCATGTCCAGTTCTAACTGTTGCTTCTTGTCCTGCATACAGGTTTCTCAGGAGGCAGGAAGGTGAGAGTCCCATCTCTTTAAGTTTGTTGTGATCCACACAGTCAATAGCTTTAGCATAGTCTGTGAAGCAGAAGTAGACTTTTTTTGGAATTCCCTTGCTTTTTCTATGATACAGCATATGTTGGCAATTTGACCTCTGGTTCCTCTGTCTTTTCTAAATCCAGCTTGTACATCTGGAATTTCTCAGTTCATGTACTGCTGAAGCCTAGCTTGAAGGATTTTGAGCATAATCTTACTGGTATATGAAATGAGTACAATTGTATAGTAATTTGAACATTCTTTGGCATTGCCTTTCTTTGGGATTGGAATGAAAACTGACCTTTTCCGGTCCTATAGCCGTTGCTGAGTTTTTCAAATTTGCTGGCATAATGAGTGCAGCACATTAACAGTATCATCTTTCAGGATTTGAAATAGCTCAGCTGGAATTCTATCACCTCCACCAATTTTGTTCATAGTACGCTACCTAAGGCCCACTTGACTTCACACTCCAGGATGTCTGGCTCTAGGTGAGTAACCACACCTTTGTGGTTATCTGGGTCATGAAGATCTTTTTTGTACAATTTTTCTGTGTATTCTTGCCACCTTTTTATTCTTTTTAAAATGCTGATAAACAGCCAGTCCCCAAAAATGCCTTTTAAACTGGTTTTACTATCTTACTTCAGATTGGCTGTGTATTACCTTGAGCTTATTACTTCTATTAAGAAAACTCTAAGATGTGAAATTCCTACCACTGTTATGATATTTTATGTTACCATATTCACTGTTCCCTCAAGCATAGATTATTTTTTATCTTTGATTCTCAACCTCTTGTTCATAATATGAACACTCTGGACACAAAATAATTTTTGATACTTTTTTTGTGGGCAAAATTTTTGATACATTTTTATGGACAAATATGTAAAGTCCAATTTTCAAACGTATCACATAGATCAAACAAAACATCTGAGAACGAGATAGGTCTCTGACTACTAGCTGGTACCTATTTCGTTCTCGGGCTTTGGGAAAAAACTAGGTCTATATGACTATCTCAGCACTTGGAAACTGGATGTCAGAGGAAATAGAATGTACTGTCCATGCCTGTTGAGAAGATGGCTCTTCTCAGTAGCTGAGAAGCAGTCTTTTCAGCTTGGGGAAGCAGCTTACTTTTCACTTTTCACACATCAAAGTTTACATCTGAGGTATAGGTATGTTTTCCTGTGGAAAAGCATGAAGGTTTGGAAGAGTGGAAAGCAAAGTGTGAAATCTAGTTTTCATTGAAAGTTTCCAAAGATCTCTTTGGCACACAATGTCCTTATTCCTGGATCTTTTCTCTTAAGAGACTTGCGGTGGAGCCCTCTGTGTGGCCCACAGGCCTGAGGAGGCAGAATCTCCCCATTTCCCGCAGCGTATGAGCGACGACTGGCAGGTGTGACGTACCACAGCTTTGTAACCTTGTGGAATCAGATGCCTGATGTGGATGCCTCCTGTCTGCATAGCTCCTCTGGGGGCCAGGGCAGTTTTCCTTCAGACATCTCTGATCAGTTCTGCCCAATTTCTTGCCTGACTCCCAGTCCTACTCCCTGACCCCCTTGAGGGTTCTTCTTAGGCATACTTCTTAATAAAGCATTCCTACACAAATTCTGCTTAGAATTTGCTTCTAGGGAACCCGACTTCAGATACTAAGTTTGCCTCAGCTTCCCAGGTGGCACTAGTGGTAAAGAGCCCCCCTGCCAATGCAGGAGCCATAAGAAATGTGGGTTCGATCCCTGGGTTGGGAAGATCCCCTGGAGGAGGGCGTGGCAACCCATTCCAGTATTCTTGCCTGGAGAATCCTATGGACAGAGGAGCCTGGAGGGCTACCGTCCACTGGGTCTCAGAGTCGGACAAGGCTGAAGTGACTTAACACACACACACTTTATAAAATAAATGATCTGAGCTTTTTGAGCTTTCTAACAAATGAAAATCCTGGGGATTTTGTGTTCTTTTGGGTTGTTGGGGAGGGGAGTGGTGGTAGTCCTGGGGGACCTTCTTCCCCTCATTCAAAGTCAAAAAACAATGATGAAATATCCTTATCAATTTTCCAGAGTTTCTCTTCTCTGAACAAGATAGCCACAAAACAAATGACACAGAACAATGCATTTTGTAAGAAAGGGCCCACACAAATGACAACAGGATTTCCAAGTACCCCCAACAAGCCCACTCAGGCCCCTCTCAGAATCCTCTGGAAACCTTCCTAGGCCACATCCTCTTTTCACATAATGCCCTTGCAGGAGACACTGCAGTGTTTGTGTGTGTTATGTGGAGTGAATGGCAAATGCTGTATTGCCTTCAAACTGAAATGGCCAACTAAATATCCTTCAGATCATAAGTTAATGACCAGTCACAGTTCAGTTCAATAGGTCAGTCTTGTCCGACTTTTTGCAATCCCATGGACTGCAGCATGCCAGGCTTCCCTGTCCATCACCAACTCCCAGAGCTTGCTCAAACTCATGTCCATTGAGTTGGTGATGCCATCCAACCATCTCATCCTCTGTCATCCCCTTCTCCTCCTGCCCTCAATCTTTCCCAGCATCAGGGTCTTTTCCAATGAGTCAGTTCTTTACATCAGGTGGTCAAAGTATTGAAGTTGCAGCTGTCACATCAGTGTTTAAAATTCTCCAGTGGCTTCCTGTATTACTCACAGAAAAAGCTGAAGTCCTTCTCTAAATGAGGTGTTTCTATGGTATTTTTAAATTTTATCTATCCACCCCAATCTGGCCTCCCTGTTCCTTAAACATATCAGGCATGCTCTGACCTCAGGGCCTTTGCACTTGTTATCCTTTCTCTTGATTAAAGTGAAAGAGGAGAGTGAAAAACCTGGCTTAAAACAACATACAAAAAACCAAGATCATGGCACCCAGCCCCATCACTTCATGACAAATAGATGGGGAAACAATGGACACAGTGAGAGACTTTATTTTCTTGGTCTCTAAAATCACTGCAGATGGTGACTACAGCCATGAAATTAAAAGATTCTTGCTCCTTGGAAGAAAAGCTATGACCAGCCTAGACAACCTACTAAAAAGCAGAGACATTACTTTGCCAACAAAGGTCCATTTAGTCAGAGATATGGTTTTTCCAGCAGTCATGTGTAGATGTGAAAACTGGACCATAAAGAAAGCTGAGCATCCAAGAATTGATGCTTTCGAACTGTGGTGTTGGAGAAGACTCTTGAGAGTCCCTTGGACTGCAAGGAGATCCAACCAGTCCATCCTAAAGGAAATCAGTCCTGAATATTCATTGGAAGGACTGATGCTGAAGCTGAAACTCCAATACTTTGACCACCTGATGTGAAGAACTGACTCACTGGAAAAGACCCGGATGCTGAAAAAGATTGAAGGCAGGAGGAAAAGGGGACGACAGAGGATGAGATGGCTGGATAGCATCACCGACTGGATGGACATGAGTTTGAGCAAGCTCTGGGAGTGGGTGATGGACAGGGAGGCCTGGGGTGCTGCAGTTCATGGGGTCACAAAGAATCAGACACGACTGAGTGACTGAACTGAACTGAATTGATTCTTTCTCTTGTTATCCTTTTCTCATACTTATCCACATGGCAGTTAACCTCTTTGCTTTCAGATCTCTTTCTCTAAGACCTTCTCTGACCATTCTGTTTAAAAATAGCAACTCATCTAACACTCATACCTCACTCTATATTGTTGTTCAGTCACTAAGTCGCATCTGACTCTTTGCAACCCCATGAACTGCAGCACACCAGGCTTCCCTGTCCTTCAGTATCTCTCAGAGTTTGTTCAAATTCATGTCCATCGTGTCAGTGATGCTATCTAACCATCTCATCTTCTGCCTCCCTCTTCACCTTTTGCCTTCAATCTTTCCCAGCATCATGGTCTTTTCCAAAGAGTTAGCTCTTCATAGCATGTGGCCAAAGTATTTGGAGGTTTGACTTCACCAATAGACTTCCAATTCAGGCTTGATTTCCTTTAGAACTGACTGGCTTAAGCTCTTTGCAGTCCAAAGGACTCTCAGGAGTCTTCTCCAGCACCATAATTCAAAAGCAGCAATTCCTCAGCACTCAGCCTTCATTATGGTCCAACTCTCACATCTGTACATGACTATTGGAAAAACCATAGTTTTGACTATACAGACCTCTGTCAGCGAAGTGATGTCTCTGCTTTTTAATATGCTGTCTGTGTTTTTCATAGCTTTACTTCCAAGGAGCAAATATCTTTCAATTTCATGGCTATATTTACCGTCCATAGTGATTTTGAAGCCGAAGAAATGAAAATCTGTCTGCTTCCATTTTTTCCCCTTCTATTTGCCATGAAGTGATGGGACCAGACAGCCTGATCTTAGCTTTTTGAATGTTGAGTTTTAAGTCTGCTTTTTCACTCTCCTCTTTCACCCTCATCAAGAGGCTAGTTCCTCTTCATTTAACTCATGTCCATCCAGATGGTGATGCTATCCAGCCATCTCATCCTCTGTCATCCCCCTTTCCTCCTGCCTTCAATCTTTTTTCAGCATCAGGGTCTTTTCCAGTGAGTCAGTTCACATCAGGTGGTCAAAGTATTGGAGTTACAGCTTCAGCATCAGTCCTTCCAAAGTGGTATCACCTGCATATCTGAGGTTGTTGAGATTTCTCCCTGCAATCTTGATTCCAGCCTATGATTCATTCAGCCAGGCATTTCATGTGATGTACTCTGCATATAAGTTGAACAAACAGGCTGTAACAACATACAGCCTTTTGTACTCCTTTCCCAATTTTGAAGCAATTCATTGTTCCATGTCTAGTTCTAACTTGCTTCTTGACCTGCATACACGTTTCTCAGGAGACAGGTAAGGTGGTCTGGTATTCTATCTCATTAAGAGTTTTCCACAGTTCATTGTGATCTGCACAGTCAAAGGCTTTCATGTAGTTAATGAAGCAGAAGTAGATATTTTTCTGGAATTTCCTTGCTTTCTCTATGATCCAGTGAATGTTGGCAATTTGATCTGTGGTTCCTCTGCCTTTTCAAAACCTAGTTTGTAATCTGGAAGTTCTCAGTTCATATGCTACTGAAAGCTTTTGAGCGTGATCTTACTGGCATACAAAATGAGCACAGCTGTGTGATAGTTTGAACATTCTTTGGCATTGCCCTACATCACTTATCTTATTTTCTTTTTGTTGCTAGAATTCTTATCTCCATCTGAAATGCTTTATTTTGTTCATTTGTTTAAGATATGTCTGTCCCTATCTGAAATGTAACTCATAGAGGGCAGTGCAAGTATGCTCAGTTGCTCAGTCATGTCCAACTCTATGAGACCCAATGGACTGGAGCCCACTAGGCTCCTCTGTCCATGGGATTTTCCAGGCAAGAATACTGGAGCTGATTGCCATTTCCTCATCCACGGCATAGAAGGCAGGGTTATGTCTATTTCATTCACTGCTGTAATCCCAGCAACTGGAACAGGGTAGGTGTTCAATAAATATTTGTTGAATGAGTAAATTAATGTGTTTACATGATATCATTTTCCTCCTTAAAGTGTGATGATTAGATTCAGCATTCAGTATTATGCTTCCAGATATGTTTTTCTCTCCCTTTACAAAATCTTTCAATTTAACTTGAAATATTTTTCTTGATAGCTATTTTAAAAATTATCAGCACCTCCTTGCAACAAGGCAAACTTTGTACAGATGCATTAAGAAGTAATTAACAATCTTCTCTTATAGTCTGCTTTCTGAGGCAGTAGTAATTAATACTTTTTCCTTACACTCATACAGATCTCAAATAGATGTGGGGCTGAATTTGTTTTTAGACCACTAGACTAGTACTAAACATGAGAAATACACATTTAAGTATGGTGGTTACACACATAGATTCCAAAAATATGTATTGGCTCTGCAAGCTCAAACATGTTACTTAATATTTTGATGCTTGGTTTGGCCTTTGGGGTAGTAATGACAGAACCATTCCATAGGCTTCCTGGGGGATTAAATGACTTAATTAAAACAACAACCAAAACTTAGAATAGTATATATTGTACTGTAAATACAAAGTACATTATCTAATTTTTTTCCCCACTTAACAGTAGAGCTTGGATATCCCTTCAACAAAGTACCTATAGATTTAACTCATTCTGTGAATAATTTCATAGCAATTCCTGGTATGGAAAAGCCAGAGAAATAATTTTTTTCAGTCTTTCCCCTAATGATGGACATACAGATTTTTACAGTTTTTACCAGTGTATACAGGACTACAATAAATATGTAAGACTGCAGGTCCTTGAAAATTGATGTTTTATTTCTCTAGGATAAAAATCTCAGAAGTGAGATTGCTGGGCTGAAAAGTCTGTGCTTATTTATTTTTAATAGAAATTGAAAAATTACTCTCTAAATTATTATAATAATCCACTTCCTCACAAATAATATATATCTGCCCCTTTTCTGCATCTTCACTAGAACTGGATACTGGGACACGTTAAAATATATATATATATATTTATTTATTTCACTGGACTGGGTCTTCGCTGCAGCATGCTGGCTTTTAGGTAGCAGCATGCAGAGTCTTATTTGCAGCATATGGGATCTAGTTCCCTGACAAGGGATCAAACCTGGGTCCTCTGCATTGGGAACTCAGAGGTATAGCCACTGGACCACCAGGGGAAGTCTGACACTTATGAAGTTTTGCCAAGTTGTAACCAATAAATAGGATCTTGTTTTTATTTTAAATTTCTAAACTGTTAATCAAATTCATCATTTTTTCATATATTAGCAGTTTTCATTTCCTTTTTAATGAAAAGCCTATTCATATTCTTTACCAATTGTCCAATAGGATTTTAAAAATTGATTCCTATAAAAAAGAACAAAGGAACACTTTATTACATGTATTATAAAATATTTATTACATGTATTGTAAAATATTCCCAGGCTGCTATGTTCGTTTTGGGACTTTGTGATATATTGAATCCTTTTATTTTCTGCTTTCATATAATCAAATATAGCTATTTTTACTAGATGGCTTTAGGTTTTTCTGTATTTCTAGACTTTATAAAGAAATTCTCTCTTAATACCAAGTAATAAAAATATCTTCTTAAAATTTCATCTAATGTGTTTGGTGTTCATATTTTGTTTAGAATATTTAAGGTCTTCAACCCATGTGAAGTAAATTTGTGTGTGTGAGAGGTGGGGATATAACTTTCCATATAGATTAATGGGTTGGTAAGTCAGTACCACTTATCATATAAACCACTCTGTCCACTTTTTGTTAAGTTTTCAAGTATACTTTGATCTGTTTCTGGGCTTTCTATTCTTCCTATCAATTTTTCTAGTCCTATACTAAAGCCATCTAATTTACAGTTGTTCTTTTCTAATTTACCATCTTAACATTTTTTAATTTTCTAAATGTTTTTTATTTATTTTGCTGCATGTAATCTTAGTTGCAGACATGGGATCTTTAGTTGTGGCATGCAGGCATGAGGACTCTTAGTTGCAGCATGTGGGATATAGTTTCCCAAGCAAAGATCAAAGCTGGGCCCCCTGCACTGGGAGAACTGAGTCTTAGCCACTAGACCACCAGGGAAGTCCCAGTTGTTTTATTTTTTATTTTAAAAACAGTTTGAATTTACTTATGACATTTTCCTTTTTTAGCTTTGTTGAAGTAAAATTGACAAAAGTGTAATATGTCTAAAGTGTAACATCACCAGTAAACATATATGTACATTGCAAAAGAATTCTTCTTGTCTAGTAAATTAACACTCCATCACCTCAAATATTTATCCTTTTGTGTGTGTGAAAGAGAAAACAGATAAGTTCTACTCTCTTAGTGAATTTCAATTACACAACACAGTGCTACCAGCTATAGTTACCGTCATTTCATGCTTTAATAATTGGGAAGGCAAGTCCCTCTTAATCCTTCTTTTAAAAAAGTATTGGTTACTTTTAGATACTTAATCTTGCCTCTTGATTCTAAAATAAATTTTCCCAGATTTTTTAAAGCCTTTTGGAATTCATGATGGAATGGCAGTACACTAATCTTATTTTTTAGAGTATTAAGAATAGACTTTAAAATATTGAGTCTTCAGTTCAATCACTCGTTCATGTCTGACTCTTTGTAATCCCATGGACTGCAGCATGCCAGGCTTCTCTGTCCATCACC
Source organism: Cervus elaphus (assembly GCF_910594005.1). NCBI lineage: Eukaryota > Metazoa > Chordata > Mammalia > Artiodactyla > Cervidae > Cervus > Cervus elaphus. The sequence continues at coordinate 33,487,737 of NC_057817.1, forward strand.
AAATCCTGGAGCTTTCTCAAACTTGTCCATCGAGTTGGTGATGCCATCCAGCCATCTGATCATCTGTCATCCCCTTCTCTTTCTGCTTTCAATCTTTCCCAGCATCAGGGTCTTTTCAAATGAGTCAGTTCTTTGAATCAGGTGGCCAAAGTATTGAAGCTTCAGCTTCAGCATCAGTCCTTCCAATGAATATTCAGGACTGATTTGGATTTACTAGCTTGATCTCCTTGCAGTCCAAGAAACTCTCAAGAGTCTTGTCCAATACCACAGTTCAAAAGCATCAATTTTTGGGCTCTCAGCTTTCTTTACGTCCAACCCTCACATCCATACATGACTACTGAAAGAATTATAGCTTTGACTAGATGGACCTTTATCAGCAAAGTAATGTCTCTGCTTTTTAACATGCTGTCTAGTTTTGTCACAGTTTTTCTTCAAAGGAGCAAGTGTCTTTTAATTTCATGGCTGCAGTCACCATCTGCAGTGATTTTGGAGCCCAAGACTTCCACCCATCCAAAACAAAAATATCTCTCAATTTATGTAGATCTTATTGTATATCTTTCAGAAAGATTTTACAATCTGCTTCATATAGGTTCTCTACCTTCCCTTTAAAGTTATTCCTAAGAAATTTATAGAGCAACAGGAGGGCCCGGATGTCATGTGTGATAACACTAAGTGATGGTCTAGGAATATATCCTAATCAGGCCTCTTAGTCACTTGACCTCTCCACCGTCAATGCTTTTGTTTTTTGTTTTTAATTGAAGGATAATTGCTTTACAGAATCTTGTTGTTTTCTGTCAAACATCAACATGAATCAGTCATAGGTATACATATATCCCTCCCTTTTGAAACTCCCTGCCATCTTCCTCCCCATCCCACCTCTCTAGGTTGATACAGACCCCTGTTTGAGTTTCCTGAGCCATACAGCAAATTCCCGTTGGCTATCTATTTTACATATGGTAATGTGAGTTTCCATGTTACTCTTTCTACACATCCCACCCTCTCCTCATGTCCATAAATCTATTTTCCATCTCTGTTTGCTGCCCTGTAAATAAGTTCTTCAGTGCCACTCTTCTAGATTCCGTATATACGTGTTAGAGTACAACTAAAAACATCTTTCTCTTTCTGACTCACTTCACTCTGGATAATAGGTTCTAGGTTCATTACCTCATCAGAACTGACTCAAATGTGTTCCTTTTTATGGCTGAGCAATATTTCATTGTGTATATGTACCACAGCTTCTTTATCCATTCACCTGTCGATGGACATCTAGGTTGCTTCCAAGTTCTTGCTACTGTAAATAGTGCTGCAATGAACAATGGGATGCATGTGTCTCTTTCAATTTTGGTTTCCTCAGGGTAAATGCCTAGGAAGGGATTGCTGGGTCATATGGTGGTTTTATTCCTAGTTGTTTAAGGAATCTCCATACCATCTTCCATAGCGGCTGTGACAATTTACATTCCCTCCAACAGTGCAAGAGTGTTCCCTTTTCTCCATTTCCAGCATTTATTGTTTGTAGATTTTTTGATGATGGCCATTCTGACTGGTGTGAGGTGATATCTCATTGTAGTTTTGATTTGCATTTCTCTAATAATGAGCGATGTTGAGCATTTTTCTTGTGTTTGTTAGCCATCTGAATGTCTTCTTTGGAGAAATGTCTGCTTAGATCTTTTTCCCACTTTTTGATTGGGTTGTTTGGTTTTCTGGTATTGAGCTGTATGAGCTGCTTGTATATGTTTGGAAATTGATCCTTTGTCAGTTGTTTCATTTGCTGCCTGTTTTCTCCCATTCTGAGGGTTGTCTTTTCACCTGGATTATAGTTTCCTTTGCTGTGCAAAAGCTTTTGAGTTTAATCAGGTCCCACTTGCTTAGTTTTTTGTTTTTTTTTTTTAAATTTCCATTACTCTAGGAGGTGGATCATAGAGGATCTTGCTTTAATTTATGTCATCGAGTGTTCTACCTATGTTTTCCTCTAAGAGTTTTATAGTTTCTGGTCTTGCATTTAGGTCTTTAACCCATTTTTAGTTTATCTTTGTGTATGGTGCTAGGAAGCATTCTAATTTCATCCTTTTACATGTAGCTGTCCAGTATTCCCAGTACCATTTAATGAAGAGGCTGTCTTTGCCCCATTGTATATTCTTGCCTCCTTTGTCAAAAGTAAGGTACCCATAAGTGCATGGGTTTATTTCTGGGCTTTCTATCTTGTTCCCTTGGTCTCTATTTCTGTTTTTGTGCCAGTACCATACTGTCTTGATGACTGTAGCTTTGTCATATAATCTGAAGTCAGGAAGGCTGATTCCTCCAGCTCCATTCTTCTTTCTCAAGACTGCTTTGGCTATTCTGGGTCTTTTGTGTTACCATATGAATTGTGAAATATTTTGTTCTAGTTCTGTGAAAAATGCCATTGGTAATTTGATAGGGATTGCAGTGAATCTGTAGATTGCATTCGATAGTATAGTCATTTTCACAATATCGATTCTTCCTACCCAGGAACATGGAATATCTCTCCATCTGTTTATGTCATCTTTAATTTCTTTCATTAGTGTCTTATAATTTTCTATGTACAGTTCTTTTGTCTCCTTAGGTTAAGTTTATTCCTAGATATATAGTTCATTTTGTTGCAATGGTGAATGTGATTGATTCCTTAATTTCTCTTTCTGATTTTTCATTGTTTGTATATAGAAATGCAAGTGATTTCTGTGTATTGATTTTGTATCCTGAAACTTTGTAAGTTCACTGATTAGCTCTAGTAATTTTCTGATACTATCTTTAGGGTTTTCCATGTACAGTATCATGTCATCTGCAAACAGTGAGAGCTTTACTTCTTCTTTTCTGATCTGGATTCCTTTTATTTCTTTTTCTTCTCTGATTGCTGTAGCTAGGACTTCCAAAATTATGTTGAATAACAGTGGTGAAAGTGGACACCCTTGTCCTGTTGCTGATCTTAGGGGGAATGATTTCAGTTTTTCACCACTGAGAATAATGTTTGCTGTAGGCTTATCATATACAGCCTCTACTATGTTGAGGTAGGTTCCTTCTGTGCCCAGTTTTTGAAGAGGTTTAATCATAAATGGGTGCTGAATTTTGTCAAATGCTTTTTCTGCATCTATTGAGATTATCATATGATTTTTATCTCTCAATTTGTTAATATGGTATCTCACATTGATTGATTTGTGTGTATTGAAGAATCCTTGCATCCCTGGAATAAACTCGATTATGGTGTATGAGCTTTTTGATGTGTTGCTGAATTATGTTTGCTAAAATTTTGATGAGGATTTTTGCATCTATGTTTATCAGTGATATTGGCCTGTAGCTTTCTTTTTGTTGTCTTTGTCTGGTTGTGGTATCAAGATGATAGTGGCCTCATAGAATGAGTTTGGAATTGTTCCTTCCTCTGCAATTTTTTGAAAGAGTTTTAGAAGGACAGGCATTAGCTCTTCTCCAGATATTTGATAGAATTCTTCTGTGAAGCCATCTGGTCCTGGGCTTTTGTTTTATGGGTTTTGATCACAGCTTCAATTTTGGTGCTTGTAATTGGGTTGTTCATAATTTCTATTTCTTCCCGTTCAGTCTTGGAAGATTGAGCTTTTCTAAGAATCTGTCCATTTCTTACGGGTTATCCATTTTATTGCCATATCATTTTTCATAGTAGTCTATTATAATCCTTTGTGCTTCTGTATTGTCTGTTGTAACCTCTCCTTTTTCATTTCTAATTTTGTTGATTTGATTCTTCTCTCTTTTATTCTTGATGGGTCTGGCTAAAGGTTTGTTAATTTTATCTTCTCAAAGAATCAGCTTTTAGTTTTATTAATCTTTACTATTGTTTTCTTTTTCATTTATTTCTGCTCAGATCTTTATGATTTTTTCCTTCTACTAATTTTGGTTTTTTTTTTAATGTTGTTGTTCTTCTTTTTCCAGTTATTTTAAGTGTAGAGTTAAGTTGTTTATTTGATGTTTTTCTTGTTTCTTGAGGTAGGATTGTATTGCTATAAACTTCCCTCTTAGAACTGCTTTTGCTGCATCTCATAAGTTTTGAGATGTTGTGTTTTCATTGTCATTTGTTTCTAGAAATTTTTTTATTTCCCTTTTGATTTCTTCAGTTGGTTGAAGAAACAAACTGTTGGTTATTTAGAAACGTGTTATTTAATCTCCATGTGTTTGTGTTTCTTACAGTTTTTTCTTGTAATTGATATCTAGTCTCATAGCATTGTGGCTGGAGAAGATATTTAATACAATTTCAATTTTCTTAAATTTACTGAGGTTTGATTTGTGACCCAAGATGTGCTCTATCTTGGAGAATGTTCCATGTGCACTTGAGAAGAAGGTGTATTCTTCTGCATTTGGATGGAATGTCCTGCAGATATCAATGAGATCCATCTTGTCTAATGCATCATTTAAGACGTGTTTCCTTATTAACTTTCTGTTTTGATGATCTGTCCATTGGTGTGAGTGGGGTGTTAAAGTCTCCTACTATTATTGTGTTACTGTCAATGTCTCCTTTTATGTCTGCTAATGTTTGTCTTATGTATTCAGGTGCACCTATGTTGGGTGCATAGATAATTACAATTGTTATGTCTTCCTCTTGGATTGATCCCTTGATCATTATGTAGTGTTATTCCTTATCTCTTGTAATATTCTTAATTTTAAGGTCTATTTTGTCTGATATGAGCATTGCTACTTCAGCTTTCTTTTGCTTCCCATTTGCATGGAATATACTTGTCCATACTCTCACTTTCAGTCTATATGTGTCTTTAGGTCTGAAGTGGGTTTCTTGTAGACAGCATAAACGTGTGTCTTGTTTTGTATCCATTCAGCCAGTCTGTGTCTTTTGGTTGGAGTATTTAATCTGCTTACATTTAAAGAAGTTATTGATATACATGTTCCTATTGCAATTTTCTTAATTGTTTGAGGTTGATTTTGTAGATGTTTTTTCTTCTTTTGTGTTTCTTGACTATATAAATCTGTTTAACATTTGTTGTAAATCTGGTTTGGTGGTACTGAATTCTCTAAACTTTTGCTTGTCTGAGAAGAATTTTATTTCTCTATCAATTTTGAATGAGATCCTTGCCTGGCACAGTAGTCTTGGTTGTAGATTTTTCCCTTTCAGTACTTTAAATATATCCTGCCAATCCCTTCTGGCCTGCAGAGTTTCTGTTGAAAGATCAGCTGTTAAGCTTATGTTGTTTCCCTTGTATATTACTTGTTGCTTCTCCCTTGCTGCTTTTAATATTCTTTCTTTGTGTTTAGTCTTTGTTAGTTTGATTAGTATGTGTCTTGGTGTGTTTCTCCTTGGGTGTATCCTGTATGGGACTCTTTGTGCCTCTTGGACTTGATTGACATTTTCCTTTTCCATGTTGGGGAAATTTTCAACTATAATCTCTTCAAAAATTTTCTCATACCCTTTCTTTTTCTCTTCTTCTTCTGGGACCCCTATAATTCAAATGTTGGTACATTTGATACTGTCCCAGAGGTATCTGAGACTATCCTCAGTTCTTTTCATTCTTTTTACTTTATTCTGCTCTTCAGAAGTTATTTCCACCATTTTATCTTCCAGCTCACTAATTCATTCTTCTGCTTCAGATTTTTCTGCTATTGATTCCTTCTAGAGTATTTTCAATTTCAGTAATTGTATTGTTTGTCTCTGTATGTTTATTCTTCCATTCTTCTAGGTCTTTATTAAGTGATTCTTGCATTTTCTCCATTTTGTTTTCAAGGTTTTTGATCATCTTTACTATCATTATTCTGAATTCTTTTTCAGTTTGCCTATTTCCTTTTCATTTATTTGGACTTCTGTATTTCTAGTTTGTCCCTTCATTTGTGCAGTATTTCTCTCCCTTTTCATTACTTTTTTAAACTTATTGTGTTTGAGGTCTCCTTTTCCCAGGCTTCAAGGTTGAATTCTCTCTTCCTTTTGGTTTCTGCCCTCTTAAGGTTGGTCCAGTGGTTTGTGTAAGCTTCATGTAGGGTGAGATTTGTCCTGAGTTTTTGCTTGTGTGTTTGTTTTCCCTCTGATAGACAAGGCTGAGTGAGGTGGTAATCCTCTCTGATGATGATTGGATTTGTATTTTTGTTTTGTTTGTTGTTTAGATGAGGCATTCTGCATAGGGTGCTACTCGTGGTTTGGTGATGCCAGTCTTGCATTGAAGTGGTTTTTTTTGTATGAGTTCTCACCATTTGATACTCCCTAGGGTTAGTTCTCTGGTATCTAGGGTCTTGGAGTCAGTGCTCCCACTCCAAAGGCTCAGGGCTTGATCTCTGGTCAGGAATGAACATTCCACAAGTGGTTTGTTATGGCATTAAGTGAGATTAAAACAAATATCCAAAAACAAGAAACCAAAGATGAACCCCAGAAAAATGGCAGTTACAAAATCAGGTAAATAATAATTAAAATAATGGAACATACACATATACATATATACCCATGAGCAAAGTCAAAACAATCCAACAAAAATAAAGGACAGGATATTGACCCGGTGAACAAAGGAAATAAAATGTTTTATTTACCAGTTAAGAACAAAACTAACTTAAGTACAAACTGGAAAACAAAACTAGAGCAAAGTGCCAAATGGGGAATAAAGCAATGAAAACAAAACTATAACAACAATGAAAAATGTGACTGAGGGAAAAAAAGCAAATCTCAAAAGCTTAATTAGACTTCATAGTGCCAATAAAATCAACAACTACACCAGAGGGGGGAAAAAAGGAAAACAAAAGAAAAAAAATCCAAAGAATCTACAGAGCAAGTCAAAACATAAGAATAATAAATGTTTTTCTTGAATCACTGCTGTCAGAGTCCTTTCCCTTACTGGGAGTCACAGTCCACCTCACCTCCCTAGGATGCCCTCCAAAGCTTTGCTGATGTCTGGACCTGCTGTGGGGGCAGCTCAGATTCTAATCTGGTCCTACTCCTGTGTGTTCTTGCCCCCAATGTCCACAGCCATCAGAACTAGTGCATCTTTTGTGGGAGCTCTCAATGACCTTTTATATATTCCATAGACACAGAGTCTGCCCAGTTGATTGTGTGGATTTAATCTGCAGCTTATACAGCTGGTGGGAAGGTTCTGGGCCTTCTTCCTTAGCCATACTGCCCCTGGGTTTTGATTGTGGTTTTATTTCCACCTCTGTATGTGGGTCATTCACTGGGGTTTGCTCCTGAGGCTGCCCTGGAGGACTTGGGTTTGCCCATGTGAGGGCCAGGTGTGAAGGTGGTGCAGCTGCTTGCGTTGCAGGGGTTCTGGCAGTACAGGTACTCTGGGGAGTTGGCGGCTAGGGCAGCAAGAAATATAGTTCTCTAGAAGGGTATGTCAACCAGTATTGGCCAATACACTCCAGTATTCTCGCCTGGAGAATCCCCCCACCCCAACCCCGCCCCAACAGAGAAGCCTGGCAGGCCACAGTCTACAGGGCCGCAAAGAGTTGGACACTACCGAAGCGACCCTGTGGCGCATAGACCCTTGACATTTTTTGCCTGAGGCAGCTCTGCCCTAGTGAGAATTGAGCGTGAGGGTGGTGCAGCTGCTTGGCTTGCAGAGACCCTGGCGGAGCCAAGTGTGCAGGGACACGGAGTGCCTTCACCGCAGGAGTTATGGCCTCATCAGAGTCTTTTGTTGAGCCTCTTGAAGCTGGCAATCAGAAGGCCTATTTGGCCAGTCTTTCTCCGTAGCCCTGCATTTCAGGCACTTAGAGGGCTCCCTTGCCTGGGGTCCTTCTCTGTTATTCTGCACATTAGGCACATAGAGGGGTCCCCTGGCTGGGGTCCTACTCTGTATTTCAGTGCGTCAAGCATTTGATGGGCCAGCCTCTCTATTGTTTAGCTGCTGATGCTGGCGCGTGGGATGAGAGAGGCTATGGTGATGGCTTCACCCCCTACGCATGACTCAGCAACATCGCCTTGCTTCCATGGCTACGGGGCTTTCCTCCACAGGCATTTCCCTTCACAATCTCCTCCCTCACATCCCCTCCTCTGTCTCTCCACAGTCAACAGCAGCCCTCACCCTGGGATTGCTCCACAATCCCTGAACTCCACCTCCCAGCCACTGCGCCTTCTAGGGGACTTGTGTCCCTGTCCGGGGTATGTATGGCTGTGACAAGGACTGTCTGATTCTCATTCCATTTAGGCTGCCACAGATCAGCTGCCTCACTCTTACATGTTTCTCCTCTGACTCAGACAATTGCCCCGATGTGGGGATCAGACCCCTGCTTCAGTTCCCCCACCCGCCGAGGGCAGGTCCAGTCCAACTAACACTCCTGTTTTTCCCCTTAGTTGTTTGTCTTACCGAATTTTGTGTGGTTCTATGTATTCTTTTCCACTGATCAAGTACTCCTGTCTGTTCTTAGCTGGTGTTCTGTATTCACTTCTATGTCTGAAGTTGTATTCCTGATGTATCCATGGAGAGAGATGTATTCCACGTCCATCGACTCCTCTGCCATCTTGTTCAACCTCTGAAATAATGGCAATGCTTTCGTTTTTCACCCTAACGCAGCCACTCACTCACATCATAACATCTAGAATTTGTTGTCATCAGTAACTGATCTCCTGCATAATCTCAATTCCAAGGACTTCCCCGGTGGCCCAGTGATTAAGAATCCATCTTGCAATGAAGGGGATGCAGCGTCTATCCCTGGTCAGGAATTAAGATCCCACATACCACACAGCAACTAAGCCTGCACACCACCAGCTAAGCCCAGGTGCCACCAACTACTGAGATGGTAGACCACAACTAGAGAATCCATGCACTATAAGGAAGATCCCATATGCCACAACTAATTAAGTAAATAAATAATTTTTAAAAATCTCAATTCCATCCATCTCACTTTTTCAACATCACCACCTGCCTTAACCTCCCATCATCATTCCTCCTGCTACCTGAATGACAACTATATTCCCGCCTCACCAGATGGCAATTCTTTTATATTCTCACTGTCCCTCATGCCATTCATGTCTTCTTGTCCTTCTTTATCTTTTTGAATCCAACAGTTCAGTTCAGTTCAGTCGCTCAGTCATGTCTGACTTATTGCGACCCCATGCACTGCAGCATGCCAGGCCTCACCTGGTTGGTTGGTCACCAACTCCCAGAGTTAACTCAAACTCATGTCCATTGAGTCTGTGATGCCATCCAACCATCTCATCCTCTGTCGTCCCCTTCTCCTCCCACCTTCAGTCTTTACCAGCATCAGGGTCTTTTCAAATGAGTCAGTTCTTCAAATCGGGAGGCCAAAGTATTGGAGTTTCAGCTTCAGCATCAATCCTTCCAATGAACACCCAGGACTGATCTCCTTGAGGATGGACTGGTTGGATCTCCTTGCAGTCCAAGGGACTCTCAAGAGTCTTCTCCAACACCACAGTTCAAAAGCATCAATTCTTCGGTGCTCAGCTTTCTTTATAGTCCAACTCTCACATCCATACATGACTACTGGAAAATTCATAGCTTTGACTAGACGGGCCTTTGTTGGCAAAGTAATGTCTCTGCTTTTTAATACGCTGTCTAGGTTGGTCATAACTTTTCTTCCAAGGAACAAGCATGTTAATTTCATGGCTGCAATCACCATCTGCAGTGATTTTGGAGCCCCCCAAAATAAAGTCTCTCACTGTTTCCACTGTTTCCCCATCTATTTGCCATGAAGTGATGGGACTGAATGCCATGATCTTAGTTTTCTGAATGTTGAGCTTTAAGCCAACTTTTTCACTGTCCTCTTTCACTTTCATCAAGAGGCTTTTTAGTTCCTCTTCATTTTCTGCCATAAGGGTGGTGTCATCTGCGTATCTGAGGTTATTGATATTTCTCCCAACAATCTTGATTCCAGCTTATGCTTCATCCAGCCCAAGGTTTCTCATTATGTATTCTGCATATAAGTTAAATAAACAGGGTGACAGTATACAGCCTTGACGTGCTCCTTTCCCGATTAGGAACCAGTCTGTTGTTCCATGTCCATTTCTAACTGTTGCTTCCTGACCTGCATAAACATTTCTCAAGAGGCAGGTCAAGTGGTCTGGTATTCTTATCTCTTTAAGAATTTTCCACAGTTTGTTGTGGTCCACACAGTCAAAGGCTTTGGCATAGTCAATAAAGTAGAAATAGATGTTTTTCTGGAACTCTCTTGCTTTTTCAATGATCCAATGGATATTGGCAGTTTGATCTCTGGTTCCTCTGCCTTTTCTAAGCTTAGCTTGAACTTCTGGAAGTTCACAGTTCACATACTGTTGATGCCTGACTTGGAGAATTTTGAGCATTACTTTGCTCACATGGGAGATGAGTGCAATTGTGTGGTAGCTTGAGCATTCTTTGGCATTGCCTTTCTTTGGGCTTGGAATTAAAATGGACCTTTCCCAGTCCTGTGGCCACTGCTGAGTTTTCCAAATTTGATGGCATATTGAGTGCAGCACTATCACACCATTATCTTTTAGGATTTGAAAGAGCTCAGCTGGAATTCCATCACCCCCACTAGCCTTGTTTGTAGTAATGCTTTCTAAGGCATACTTGACTTCGAATTCCAGAATGTCTGGCTCTAGGTGAATGATCACACCATCGTGATTATCTGGGTCATGAAGATCTTTTTTTGTACAGTTCTTCTGTGTATTCTTGCCACCTCGTCTTAATATCTTCTGCTTCTGTTAGGTCCATACCACTTCTGTCCTTTATTGAGCCCATCTTTGCATGAAATGTTCCCTTGGTAACTTTAATTTTCTTGAAGAGAACTCTGGTCTTTCCCATTCTATTGTTTCCCCTCTATTTCTTTGCATTGATCACTGAGGAAGGCTTTTTTATCTCTCCTCGCGATTCTTTGGAACTCTGCAATCAAAGGGGTATGTCGTTCCTTTTCTCCTTTGCCTTTCACTTCTCTTCTATTCACAGCTATTTGTAAGGCCTCCTCAGACAACCATTTTGCCTTTTCGCATTTCTTTTTCTTGGGGATGGTCTTGATCCCCACCTCTTCTACAATGTCATGAAGCTCTGTCCATAGTTCTTCAGGCACTCTGTCCATCAGATCTAACCCCTTGATTAGAGGGGTCACTTCCACTGTATAATGGTAAGGGATTTGATTTAGGTTATACCTGAATCCCACATTCAATCGTTATAATGACTTTTGTGCATATTGACTTGCCTCCCTTGCTCTTTCTCCCTTCAGAGTCCTCATCTGGCAGAAGCACAACTCTGGTCAGACTGGGTACTCTCCTGTGTTTGCTTCTGCAGATCCCCTCTGCATCCTTGTACACTCTGCTCCGTGCACTGGGAGCTGCCCTTTATAGATGCTTCAACATGGCTTCCTCATCCTTTAGCTACTAGTTAGGTTTAGCCAGTGAGAGGCACCGGCAAGAGAATGGAGGGCAGGAGAAAGAGAAGTAGGGGTATTAATTCCCTGCTCCCTTTGTAACAGTCTGCAGCTCAGCAGTGACTAAATGTCTCTTAGGCCACAGTTCCAGATCAGCAGGCCTTTCCCTGCAGCCATACTGCTCAGAAAGTTCTGATGACTGTTATTTCTCTTGCGCTTTCAGCCTTGGGGTGGTAACAGCTCTCTGCTGTTGCTATCCCTAGGATGCTTCTGCACCATTTTTGGTTCCCTTCATGTTGCGCTTACCTTTCAAGACTGTCCCACCATTTAATTGCCTTCAGTCACTCCTCTTGAGAGTCAGCTCACTTTTCTCCGTCAGTTAAATCCAGCTGAAAGCCTACTCTGTGCCTGCACCTGAGTAGGTAACTTAATATGACTGGAGAAAAACCACAAACTCTTGACAAGTTGCACTTTAAATTTATGACCAGGAATCACAATTGGGTCCCTACTGGCTACAGGCAATCGTAACTCTTATTACAAGTTCACCCATTCTCCCACTCTCTCAAGCAAATTGTTCACACCTTCTCTCTTCTGAAACCCCAAAACCTCATCCTCCTCTTCAATCTCAAGGGAACATTTTATTTCCTACTGCACTGAGATAATTGAAGCATCAGAAGAGAACTTCCCTAGACTCACACCATCTCTTGTACCCTCCAACCAGCATCATCTCCCAGATATTCAGCTTTCCTGCTTGTTACCATGATGAACTATCTGAACACTCTACAAAGCCAGTCTCTGTACTTGAGGGATCCAGCCTCTTTCATCTAATCAAGGATATTACTCTAGCAATTTTCTTTTGTCTCTTCCATACTATTGATCTTCCTCTCTATTGAATCATTCTTAATAGATATACTAGTATGTTTATATTTCTCCCATTTAAAACTCAGCCATAAAAGTGAAAGTGAAAGTGTCTGTCACTCAGTCGTGTCCAACTCTTTGCAACCCCATGGACTGTAGCCCTCCAGGCTCCTATGTCCATGGGATTTTCCAGGCAAGAATACTGGAGTGGGTTGCCATTCCCTTCTCCAGGGGGTCTTCCCGATCCAGAGATTGAACCCGAGTCTCCCTTATTGCAGGCAGATTCTTTACCATCTGAGCCGCCAGGGAAGCCTATGACACAATGACAGCCATAAAAACATCTCATTTAACTCCTTATTAGCAACTGCCTCTTTTCTTTTCCTTTCCCTTTGTAGCAAGGTTCCTAAAAAGAATTGTCTATATTTACTGTGTCCAATTGCTTTCCTTTGATTCCCCTTGAACCTGCTTCAGGCTTTAACCCCATTATTCCACCAAAATTGCTTTTGTCAAAGTGAAAAGTGAAAGTGAAAGTCACTCAGTTGTGTCCAACTCTTTGGGACCCCATGGATTATACAGTCCGTGGAATTCTCCAGGCCAGAATACCGGAGTGGGTAGCTGTTCCCCTCTCTAGGGGATCTTCCCAACCCAGGGATCAAACCCAGGTCTCCCGCATTGCAGGCAGATTCTTTACCAGCTGAGCCACCAGGAAAGCCCAAGAATGCTGGAGTGGGTAGCCTATCCCTTCTCCAGTGGATCTTCCTGACCCAGGAATCGAACCAGGGTCTTCTGCATTGCACGTGGATTCTTTACCAGCTGAGCTCACTGGTATTAATTACAATGGTCAGACCTCAGGCCTCAACCTGTCAGCAGCTTGACCTGCCTACCTCTCCCTCATACCCTCCAGCATGTCACATTCTCTTTTTTCATACTACTCTGGCTGTTTCTTCTTAGTTTCTTCTTCTATTTGGTTCTCTTAATTTATCCTATTAACTTTAGAGCACTGCAGAGATCAGGTTTTGAATCTTATCTTCATCTACATCTTGATAACCTCAAGCAGTCCTGTATATTTAAATAAAATCTGTATGTTGACAATCCCCATATTTTAAATCTCTCTTCAGCTCCAAGCTCATATACTCAAGTGCCTACCCAGCATCTCCAAAACAAACCTCTTGATTTCCCCTCATTCCCTAAACTTGCTCCATGCCTCCTCCTTCCCTCAGCTGATGTCAACTCCAATCTCCTGGTAAATCAGACAAAAAATTTGAATATATTCCTGACTTTCCCCTTTATTACCTCTTGTTTTATCCTCTTCTATTATCCACCTGTTCAATTTGTTCCGGCTACCCTGGCTTCCTGACTGTTCTTTGAACACACACGTCACATCTGTGTCATAGGGTTTTTGCTCTTTGTAGCTCTTCCCATAAATATCCTCTGGCTAACTCCCTCTCACCCTTTTAATCCTTGCACAATTCTCACTTTCTTAAGGCTTACTCTGACCACTCTTATGTAATGCCACCACTCACACACACACACATACACACACACACTTATACATAAATGTCCCTTGCTCTAGTTTTCTTGTTTCCTCTTAACAATTGCTGTCTGGGTAAAGTTTATTGCTTGTTGACTGTCTCCCTACTGGAAGATAAGCTTTGCAAGGTCAGGAGTCTTTCTATTGTGTTCACAGATGTATCCCAGGGCTTAAAACCGTATGTGTCACTTTGTAGGCACTCAAATACTGAGTAGCACTCAAATTATGATGAGTAAATGGAAGGTGATTTAAATATTAAATTCTGCTGGTTTGAGGTAGGAATCTAAATCCGTTCACATCTTGCTAATTTCAAACAAATGGGGTCAAGACTGGACCAGATTAGAGCTTATAGATGTCATCTGCCTCAAAGGATTTAGACAGGAGAGTCCGGTCAAAGCAGAGGTAGGTGAAAGGAAAGGAAGAAAAGACCTGCAGCTTCTCTCAGTCTTGGGGCAGTGTAAGGTTCAACTGAAAGTCCTTTGTCAGTTCTCGAGTTCGGACTGTTCTATACATTCTGGATGTGAAGAAAGTAAGAAAGGTCAAAGGTTTATTTATGGACATTTCCTCTACTAATGAGGAAATAAGCATCTCAGAATATATTTGTAGAAGATATTTAGTTTAGAAATTATAGATGTGCATGTGTGTAGAGTGTTGTTGCTGCTCTCTGCTTTTCCTGAATATAATTTTTATAAGTCAGAAGGAATAAAACAATATACAAGCCTTAGTCAACAAATGGGTTCCAAAGTTTCTGTGTTCAGGTTTGTCTTTCCAACTTCTATAAGTTTCACTGTCTGAAGAAATGCCATATTAGCATCTGCCAACATTAATCCCCTCTTGTATGGCTTCATTGTCTCTCAAGCATGATCTCTGGACTACCTGAATAAGAATAGTTAGATGTCTCTTAAAAATGCAGATTTCTGAGTCTTCCCAAGATCTATTAAGCCATATGGTGGGGTCAGGAATCTGCATGCTCAATAAACTTCCTAGAGCGTTCTGGTGCATGTTAAAATTTGAAAACCTTTATCATAGGTGAAGGGACTTATTTTGCCCTAGTTTAATTTGTCTATACTATTTCATCTTTTATTCTGTGTCTCATCTTTTCAATGTCACTCTTTAAAAACATAAAAAGAAGATTTTTATTCTGAAAATAATCCATATTCAGGACTGACAAGGAGTCATGGATGACATTTACTTGGTTCAACAATTTCTGTGGCCCATTTTATTTTACTTCACTTACTTTTATGTGTAGGATAAGAATCACCCATCCATATCCTAACCAGGCATACAAATTGCACTTTTCTCCTGGCTATGACTTTGCTGAACTTTTAAACCACCTGCTTCCAACTGCAGAATAGCAAGCCTTTAAAATTTGAAAATTGCCTCTGGAGAAAATGGATAGTTTCACACCAAGTATACAAACAGGAACACAGCAGAACTTATAGCTAAAATATGACTAAATATCAATTAACTCAAGACCAAATCATGTTAGGCAGACTATCATCTATAACATTATTTAGAACAAGGTATTCATGAACTGCGGGGCTTCCCTAGTAGCTCAGTTGGTAGAGAATTCACCTGCAATGCAGGAGAACTTGGTTCGATTCCTGGGTTAGGAAGATCCCCTGGAGAAGGGACAAGCTACACCCCCCAGTATTCTCGGGCTTCTCTGGTGGCTCAGCTGGTAAAGAATCCTCCTGTATTGCTGTAGAGCCGGGTTCAAACCCTGGGTTGGGAAGATCCCTTGGAGGAGGGCATGGCAATCCACTCCAGTATTCTTGCTGGAGAATCCCCATGAACAGAGGTTCTGGGTGGGCTACAGTCCATGAGGCTGCAAAGAGTTGGACACAGCTGAGTGACTAAGCACAGCACAGCATTCAAGAACTGCGACCTTTGACTATAGTTTCCTCTGTTAACCAACAAACACAGAAGGCTACAAATAAGAAAGGAGCTTATTTTGTGTCTTAAGAATTGCAATTCAAGAGACAGATTTGGATTAAAACCTTAAGAATATTGTAGGAAAGAGTAAGTATCAGGGGCTTCAGGGGCTTATAAAGGCAAGAGCTATGAGATTGTAATCTGACACAAGAAAGGAAATATTTCTCCTTGAGAAATAGGCTGTCATGAGTTATTTAGGGTAAGGGTCCAATAAGTGTCTTGAGTTTCTGGAACATTGTTTTAGATGCCTATGTTAAGACAAAATGTGTTCAAAAGATGGGGTTCTATCCAGACTGAGATGTGTGCATAAGCCACATGTCCTTGATGGCCTTCTAGATGCATTTTAGAAGGCGCTCTTAGCAATACTGACTCCAGCTTTATTTTCCTTTCACATTTTTCCCTTTTGATTAAAATCTTCCTTTAGAAAGCATTGATGATCAACCATTTAGTTATTTGGCATCTAATTCCCAGCACTGAGAAGGCTCATTCCCAGAGTGGCATATACTGTGGAGGAGAGAAAGAGTTGGCTGTGTGAAAGGTATGCTGTTAGAGAGTTTATGGCCACAGGTGAGCAACAAGGAACCATCCAGGAAGTGAGTCTTAGCCAGCACTCAAAATCGGAGAAGTTCATAAATCTTCGTCAGGAGGAATCTCATAGGAGTAGTTAATCATCACCAGACACTGAGCTATCATTATTCCTGTGGAGGGCATCATAGTACAGCAACATGAGATACAAAACAACAACATTTAAACAAACAAATTAGAATTGTTATCAGTATAATTAGTTGCAATCTAGATCTCAATAAGATACCAACTCCAATGGGGAAAAAGATCTCCAAATGTCAAGTTCAAAGCATCTTTTGCAGTTTTAAATGTCTCTGATGCTGTCATTGGATGTTTAGGTAAACTTTCTGAATGTCTCATACACCAAGAGTCATGAGGATTGTCTATACATGAAGACAGTGACAGTGATTTCTCTGGGGTTTATATCAAGTTGTATAATTTTAGCTTGTATGGCTTTGGGGAAAAGGCAATTTTAGTTCTCAGTGATTTCAAGGAGAAAAACTGGAAACATTAGTTTGGAGAGTCACAACCACGTATTGGAGGTAACTAGAAGAATTTAGGATCTAGCCCAGTTTAGATAAATACCAAAACCTCAGAGACAATTAATACTAAAATATCCACAAACACATATTACTGAAACATAATTTTTCTCTCAAAAATAATGCTAACTTCTACAAAATGTAGCCAAATTAAGACTACTTTGCTTACAAAATAAGTTTGTTTTCAATAAACTTGGCCTGATTATTTGCACAAGTGTACCAAGAACAATGATTGATCATATAGACTCTTAAATCTGCTTTATTGGAGACTTTCTTAAATCCAAGTACTTTCCATCAGATTTCACTTGAAATATCTATAGATTTGGGTGAATTACTCTCTTCTTGTGTGTTTAGTCACTCAGTCATGACCAGCTCATTGTGACCCCATGGACTGCAGCCCGCCGGGCTCCTCTGTCCATGGGGATTCCTCAGGCAAGAACACTGGAGTGGGTTGCGATGCCCTCCTCCAGAGGACCTTCCCAACCCAGGGATCAAACCCAGGTCTCCTGCATTGCAGTCAGATTCTTTACCATCTGAGCCACCAGGGAATTCCACTCTCTTCTTCAGGTATCCCAAATATCTTGAGATTCCTCCACCTGCCAGGAAGTGACCTTCCTTACTCACTTAGTTAGGATGCCAGGAATCTTGCAAGCGAGGAGCCAGGCTGCCTTCCCAAGGGGCTTTATTAGTTCTATAAAGTCAATCTTAGTTCCTTAAAGCCACATGATCATATCTGGGTTTATGTATACTCTAAAGTCAAAGCCTTGGTAACATAGTCAATATTTCTGACCATGTCAGATTGGGTAATGTTATTCATTATGAAGAGAATGGATTTTTGTTTTACTTCTACAAATACTATATTACCATTAAAATAAGAATAGTTAAGAGTTTCTGAATTCTGGAGGGGTCAGGTAGAAAGAAAAAGATAAATGCTTCATCTTTGTTTACAAAGGTATACTGTACCAAATTGCTGCAAATCATAGTTTGAAAGAAAAAGATTCCTTAAATCTGGAAAAGCAAAACCCAAAAGAACCAGCAAAGTTTAAGCAATAGATGCTGGAGAGGGTGTGGAGAAAAGGGATCCCTCTTACACTGTTGGTGGGAATGCAAACTAGTACAGCCGCTATGGAGAACAGTGTGGAAATTTCTTAACAAACTGGAATTAGAACTTCCATATGACCCAGCAATCCCACTGCTGGGCATACACACTGAGGAAACCAGATCTGAAAGAGACACGTGCACCCCAATGTTCATCGCAGCACTATTTACAATAGCCAGGACATGAAAGCAACCCAGATGCCCATCAG
Organism: Cervus elaphus; assembly: GCF_910594005.1. Classification (NCBI taxonomy): domain Eukaryota; kingdom Metazoa; phylum Chordata; class Mammalia; order Artiodactyla; family Cervidae; genus Cervus; species Cervus elaphus. The sequence goes on from NC_057817.1 coordinate 33,505,739, forward strand.
CAGACGAATGGATAAGGAAGCTGTGGTACATATACACAATGGAGTATTACTCAGCCATTAAAAAGAATATATTTGAATCAGTTCTAATGAGGTGGATGAAACTGGAGCCCATTATACAGAGTGAAGTAAGCCGAAAGAAAAACACCAATACAGTATACTAACACATATATATGGAATTTAGAAAGAAGGTAACGATAACCCTGTATGCGAGACAGCAAAAGAGACACAGATGTATAGAACAGTCTTTTGGACTCTGTGGGAGAGGGTGAGGGAGGGATGATATGGGAGAACGACATTGAAACATGTAAAATATCATATGTGAAACGAATCGCCAGTCCATGTTTGATGCATAATACAGGGTGCTCAGGGCTGGTGCACTGGGATGACCCAGAGGGATGGGATGGGGAGGGAGGTGGGAGGGGAGTTCAGGATGGGGAACACATGTACACTCATGACGGATTCAAGTCAATGTATGGCAAAACCAATACAATATTGTAAAGTAAAATAAATAAATTAATTAATTAAAAAAAAAGAACCAGCAATGTGTAAAACAAAAAATCATTGTAGTTATAATTAGTTCTTGACCTTGACCTTTTGTTAACAGTTTTTTTAAGCCATCAGTTTTTCCATGAGACATATATAGTTATTTTTACCCAGTTTAGTGGTATGATCTGAAAATTATTAGAAACCTGTATTTATCAAAAAGTCCTTTCTTCGGATTTTCTCAAAGATGAAGCATTTTTGCAAAAGCATCAGAGTAAAACAATAACTGCTTATATATGCTAAAAGACTTTAAATGACACAGTTAAAGATCTGGTTACAGTGCAATTGACAGGAAATTTAATTATTTCTGTAGTATACAACATTTAAAAATAACAACTAGAATTGTAGCTGGTAATATTATATAAGGACTTGTCAGGTTTTTAGGAATTTCACATAGTCCCTGAAACACTAATATACCTTTACAGATACAACATAAAGAAGGCTTAGTGTTATTTCTAATTTGACAATGCTTTCCATGTAATTTAACATATCAAATAAGCCTAATCAGTTTAAAATCTCTCTTTCCATAAAGAGAGAGCAATCTTTGAGATATTTCCAGAGCCCTCTGAAGCATCTCATATCTCAAAATTAGTTCTAAGTCAAAACAACCTCATTTAGAATTTGATTTGATGACATTTGTAAAAAATATCAAAAGTTTTAAAAAACACTTGGTCAAATAGGATCATAGATCACTGTGAAACAATGCTTAGTTATCTGTTTAACCAGAATAACAATTAAAGACCTCATAGACAAATATAGAAAGTTCAAGATACAGTTCTGAGGAAATCTTAGCTCTTTGAATATCGAGGACAAAGTTTACTAAAGTAGTCAAAGACCTGATAAAGAACATAGAACATAAGAGATTAACTTGACAAGATATAAAATCTTTGCTGTTTCTTTCTTTCTTTTTTTTTTTTTTTGAGGTATATTACTCAAAAGGGGGGAAAAAAAAAAACCTTTCATAATTTCTTATTGTCAAAAGCAGGCCAACATGAAAAAAGCAAAGATAAAAATCAAATTTAAGGTTCATACCAGCTTACTTTTGATATTGCAACTCTTACTGCATTAAATTTGTTCTAATTTTAGCCAGTTCTGACTAGACACAAAATTCCTCTCTAAAGATTCCTTTTTTCCCCCCAAATCTTTCACAACTTTCTATGGCCATTTATTTATCCCTTGCTTTCTTTCCCATTTAGAATTTACCAGCTTTGGGACAAATTTACCTTCTTTTCCTTTAATAAAATCAATTTCTATTCCTTATAACTTTAAAAAACTTTCCTTGCCTGGAAGATTTTTCTGATTAATTCTAGTAGCTTTAATTACCGATATTATTCAGAAATCTTAATCCTTTGAAATCTTACTTTATTAGTGAAAATAAAGAAGCAAACATTTGTTAATGTATTAACATTTTGTGGCTTGGAGAACTTATAAATTTTATACTTTTTAGAAACCTATGCTGCTTCATGCTGCAGTCTTTCAATAATGCACAAGGTACACATGTTTATTGGAGAAGGAAAAGGTACCCAACTCCAATATTCTTGCCAGGAAAATCCTATAGACAGAGGAGCCTGATGAGCTACAGTCCATGGGGTTGCAAAGGGTCAGACATGACTGAGTACACATAAACACATGTATACATTTCTACACACATCTACTAATAGACCCATGCATATTTAGTCTTTATAAAATAAGAGGTCAAAAGTAGATAACCTTAGACTTGTTTAACAATTAATATTTCAGTATTTTATCTTATTTGGAAATGATCTAGATAATCAATGAATTCCCATCATTTATCTTAACTTAGCAAAACACTGAAGCTTAAAGTTACCAAAAAGATTCGGGAAAACTATTTCTAAGTAGACGTATAATAAAACATAATTGTCGTTAAAGAGTTCATTTGAAAGTTCTTATCCATTTACATTTAATTTGCCTATGATAATTCATCATACCAAGTTATTTTTCTTGTAGACAAATTTTATAAGAGATAATATAAACTTGTTTGATTTTTAGTAAACCTAGGTAAAATAAAAGTATTATATTTAATGTTGATAATTCTAAAGACATGTCTGTATTAATTAAACCAACAAACTTACTTACTTTAATACCAAATACTTTCCTAGATCACATTAACCTGAAATTCATTTGAGTTAGTTTCTATAATGTTTCTGAGAGTTTTATATAGGCACTTGCTTTTTTAAGCCAATCAAGTAGAGCTCTTTCACAAATTAATTTTGGCAATACCATCCAGAGACAGAAAAGTCCATATCTATAATGTGCATATATAGACTTACATACATACAGGTAAACACAAAGATCTAGTAGTTTTCATTTTAAAACTTTATTCGTGAATCAGATATAACATAAAGCTCATTAGCTTATAAGAAACAAATGGAAAAAATTAAGACTACTCACTCAGGAGATTTTTAATATCTGTATTGACCCTCGACAAGAAATTTAAGAAAGCTGTTTGAGCAAGAGAGTCCTTTTAGTAAGTTGTGTTGAAAGTGGGCTCTTTTCTTTCTTTCTTTTTTGTCTTAGGAATTGGAAATGGTCTAAATCAGAGTTCCCAGGCAGGTTACAATTTTTTTTTAGATAAACAGGGGAGGTATGGGGATCTATGTATGGAATGGGTGGAATTTTAACTGCCTGTAGGGCTGGATTTCCAGTTTTGCAAAGGTTTGTAAGATGTTACCTAAATGACATCATAGGCTAGTCTACCCATCCAGCTATGTTACCCCTTGTTTTAAAAGAGGCTATCAAAAAAAAAGAAGAAAGAGGCTATTATGGGAGGTGATGAGGTAGGGGTGGAGGCAGTATGACTAGCCTTCTACAGGGGATCAATCTCCATGTTATAAAGAGAAAGTTCAGAGAGAAATGGATAGCAAGGAGAAGAGCATTACAGTGAACATACTGAGGAGAAAGAAGGAACAGAGGGGCCTGGAGAGAGAGAGAGAGTTCTCAGAAGCCTCAGAGGATTATTCCAATATAGAAATCCTTTGAGATAATTGTGAATTAGTGTCTCTAAGGGAGCAAAAGTAGATTAATTATTATGTTTGGAGGCTTCAAAATACCATTTGACATATGTTTCTTGTTCTTGTTTTCTTACAACTTTTTGCTAACCGACTAGACAGATAGACTAATTTTGGAATTACAGAGGAACCCAAGTTGGCCAACTTGACATAAATCATTCCAGGTAATCAAAGTTCAGTGAGACAAATATTTACAAGAGGAGGGCTGGCCTGTAGTTCTTGTACATAAAGTCATCAGAAGATCCAGAAGGAAGCTGCTCTGTCAACTTATCCTTAAAAAGTACATCTGCCACTATTCTCAGACTAAGTACTCACCAGAACAAAATGGGAAATGAAGTCCTAAGAACAGAATCTTCCAACAGAGGACATTCAAATGAACTATAACCTCTACTGAGACAGATTTTGGGGTACAGCAGGACTCACCACCTTGACCTGGATCCACCCAGGAGACAAGAGAGCACAGTGAATTTTGTAGGTACCTTACTTAAATTTGTGACGGTGCTGGATGAGGGGGTTGGTCATTCCATATCCCATTTGTCTGACACCACGGAATGTTGTCCAAGAAAAACAAAGGTTGCAAATAAGAAAAGAGTATATTTGAGGTCTTAATAACTGCAATTTGGAAGACAGATTCAAGTAAAACTGAAAGAATATTCAGAATAAGAGAAAGAGTCAGGGCCTTATAAAGGCAAAAACCATGAGACTGTTTTCTATCACAAGAAAGGAAATATTTGCCCTGAAGGGATAGGCTGTGGTGATCTATTTTAGGGTCAGGGTCTGATAAGTATCTTGAGTTTCTGGAACATTGGACAGATATTCTGGATTCCTGCATTAAGACAATAAGTGGTCACAAGGTCAGATTCCATTCGTGCTGAGATGTGCATAAATTATACTTCCTCAATGACCTTGGGCTCCATTTTAGAGAGCTGTCTTGGCCACACTGACTCCATTTTGATTTTCTGTTTACACCTTGCAGACCAAGCCACTGACTAAGCAGCAAACAGGTGTAAGCTCATATCTAAGGAAGTTCCCCCAAAAGCTATAGTCATGTACAGATGTGAGAGTTGGACTATAAAAAAAGCTGAGCGCCGAAGATTGATGCTTTTGAATTGTGGTGTTGGAGAAGACTCTTGAGAGTCCCTTGGACTGCAAGGAGATCAAGCCAGTCAATCCTAAAGGAAATCAGTCCCGAACATTCATTGAAAGGACTGACACTGAAGTTCCAATACTTTGGCCACTTGATGCAAAGAGCCAACTCATTAGAAAAGACCCTGATACTGGGAAACATTGAAGGCAGGAGGAGAAAGGGATGAAAGAGGATGAGATGGCTGGATGGATGGCATCATTGACTGAATGGACATGAGTTTGAGCAAGCTCTGGGAGTTGGTGATGGACAGGGAAGCCTGGCGTGCTGCAGTCCATGGGGACACAAAGAGCCAGACACAACTGAGCGACTGGACAACAACAACCATAAATCTATTTGCTGTTGTTGTTTAGTCCCCAAGTTATGTCCTACTCTTTTGCGACTCCATAGGGCTTCTCTGGTAGCTCAGCTGGTTAAGAATCCATCTGCAATGCAGGAGACCCCAGTTCAATTCCTGGGTTGGGAAGATACCCTGGAGAAGGGATAGGCTACCCACTTCAGTATTCTTGGGCTTCCCTGGTGGCCCAGACAGTAAAGAATCTGCCCGCAATGTGGGAGACCTGAGTTCAGTCCCTGGGTTGGGAAGATCCCCTGGAGGAAGGGATGGCAACCCACTCCAGTTAAAGTCTCTCAGTTGTGTCCAACTCTTTGCCACCCCATCTTCCCTGCAGGAAGATCCCCTGGAGAAGGGAATGGCTACCTACTCCAGTCTTCTGGCCTGGAGATTTCTATGGACTTTATAATTCACGGGGTGGCAAAGAGTCGGGTATGACTGAGTGACTTTCACTTTCATAGTACAGTCCAGCCCAGTGTGCTGTTCTTAGTTGCTCAGAGGTGTCTGACTCTCTGAGACCCCATGAACTGTAGTCCGCCAGGAACCTCTGTCCATGGGGATTCTCCAGGCAAGAATACTGGAGTGGGTTGCCATCCCCTCTTCCAGGGAATCTTCCCAACCTAGGGATTGAACTCAGGTCTCCCAAATTGCACAATTCAGACCAAACTGGTTAATCAAAAGTGACTGTAAAGATCTCTTAGAAAATTTGCACCAAATGACTGTTTTGCTATAAAAAATCATATCTAACATAGTACTTAGTACATAATTGGAGCTCAATAAATACTTGCTGGATGAATGAAAAAAACAGTATTGTAGAAATAGCTACTTGTCTGATTTTCCTGACTTTGGCTGGAGGAGAGATTGCTTTGAAAATTTATTAAATGTAGACTGGAACTTCACAACATTCTTTACTACAGAGAGGAATTTGGTAAGGAGGGTCCATTTTATATATCAAGTGGGTGAAGTGAAGCCATCACTGACAAAGGAGACTGTCCTCTTAAGGAAGTTTCTCTTACACACCATATCAAGTCTTCACATGACAGGAAAATAGAATGGGAAACATGTCTTTCATCCTGTCCAAAGAGGCATCCTTCATGCCCTGCCTTTATGGAGCTGTCTTGGCCTCTCTTTTAGAGAGTGGTCCTTAGGTGGTTGGGGTAGAGGCAAAGTTCCTTTCTTGAGATGGAGAATTGGCCTCAACAAAACTGCTCGCTAATGCTGCCTATCACCATGTGAGGCATCAAGGAAGAGCTGTGTCTTGGAGAGATCTGATGCCTTAAGCAGAGCAGAGACGCCCTTCAGTCAGCTCTACAAGCACTAATCCTTTGTCTGATTGGGAGCAAAGCTAGACTAAAGGGTGTGTGTATGTGTTTGTGTGTGTGTGCACATGCATGCACATAAAGCCTGGTCTTCTCTTCCAGGATTCGCCACATGATCCAAGGACAAATGGCTTGTCTAGGAGAAAGTATAAGAATGTAGGAACACAGCTTTGGACTCAGACTAACCTTTGCTGGAAGTGTCTTTGAGCAGGTTTTCTTCATCTTTATCAGGTTCAGTTTGCTTGATCATAAAATGGAAATTATAATGACCATCCCATAGAGTGGTTGTGGTTGAATATATGGGACAGCACATTATAAATCACTTGGCACAGTGAGCCTGGAATACAGGTTACTGGCTCTCATGATGGTGATCTAACCTGTGGGCCCATATTCCATGTTGCCTCTGAGTTGACAAGAGAAACGGGCGAAAAAACTCTACTCAGTACAAGATCACTGTTTATACCAGGTTTGAAAGTGAAAGTGAAGTCGCTTAGTCATGTACAACTCTTTGCGACCCCATGGACTGTAGCCCACCAGGCTCCTCGGTCTATGGGATTTTCCAGGCATGAATACTGGAGTGGGTTGCTATTTCCTTCTCCAAGGTATCTTCCTAACCCAGTTGTCAAACCGGGTCTCCCACATTGTAGGCAGACGCTTTACCCTCTGAGCTACTAGGGAAGCCCACACCAGGTTTGAGACCAGCATAAAAACCAAAAGAATATTGTAGTTAAAGAGTCCAAATGCAGGAGCAGTCTCTCAGAGCTTCCTGAGATGCTGCCTCCCAGGCCGCAGTCCTCATTTTGCCCCAAATAAAACTTAACTCACAGCTCTCAAGTTGTATATCTTTTTTTTAGTCGACACAGGTATTCAACTATGTGTAGGTAATATAAAATGGATGAAAGACAGTCTTGCCTAAAAGAAGTGTTCAGCATTGAAGAGAAAAGCAAAGATTAAATACATAAAATGTAATAGGGAGTCCTTTGCTATATGACACAAGGACCCCAAAGCTGGTGCTCTGTGATAACCTAGAGGGATGGGAGGCAAAGGGAGGTGTGAGGGAGGTTTAAGAGGAAGGGGACCAAAAAAAAGAAAAGAGTCCAAATGCAACCCTAGCTCTTCTGAGTTCTCAGAGGGGATACTCAAGGTGGAGCTCTCACAGAGAGTCTATGACTAGACCATTGTCTGAAAGCCAAAGAAAGTGCATGCTTTGAAAAGGAGTTCTTTTAACAAGAGTAATTGGCAGAGGCTGATGCAGTCAAGAGGCAAAGCAAGGTAGAGTCTCATCAGAATAGTGTGCCTGCAGCAGACTCCTGGCAGAAGGCAAAGCACGTTCTGCTGTGGCATCAGATTTGTGGGCTGTCGGGGCACATAAGCAGGGCCAGCAGGGCAAAAACCTCACCAGCAAAAATTCATCAGAGCGCCAATTCCCAAGAAGGATGAAAAATCACATGTGCTGTGGGACAGCTGGTTCCTTCAGTGTCTGAGATCATTGTCAGATTCCATCTTTTTGTGTAGTAATATATCACCTCTATTAATTTTCAGATTTCAGGGTGAGATCATATGGAAAGTACTAGATCCTGTGCAAATGGCCTCTTATATATAATTAGGAGTTATGCGTACAGTAATTAGCTTGCTGTAACAAGCTGTGAGCCCCAACACATTAGTTTTGTATCTCATGGCATTTGACTCATGAGCTATTTTATTTTATTAACTGTCTGGCAGCTGCCCAATCATACCTAAAGTGAAGCAGTCCCTTCCGCATCCATCCCCACCCCCTCCGCCCCACCTCCTCACCTTCCCTCCCACCTCCTCACCCTCCCTCCCACCTCCTCACCCTCCTCCCCACCCCCATCCCTAAAATAATCAGTCTAAATAAGAAAAAAATATTGAAATGCTACTCTTTCATTCACCTCAGAGTCGCTCAGCATTATGATTGAAACAATAGTCAAGAATGACTTTGTGAATAATTATATCTGCACAAAGACATTTTTTATGTAAAAGAATATTATTTAGCCATAAAAAGAATGAGATAATTCAAAAAACTAAAATTATGGCATCCGGTCCCATCACTTCATGTCAAATAGATGGGGAAACAGTGGAAACAGTGAGAGACTATTTTTTTGGTCTCCAAAATCACTGCAGATGGTGACTGCAGCCATGAAATTAAAAGATGCTTGCTCCTTGGAAGAAAAGCTACGACCAACCTAGACAGCATATTAAAAAGCAGAGACATTACTTTACCAACAAAGGTCTGTCTAGTCAAAGCTATGCTTTTTCCAGTAGCCATGTATGGATGTGAGAGTTGAACTATAAAGAAAGTTGAATGCTGAAGAATTGATGTTTTTGAACTGTGGTATTAGAGAAGACTCTTGAGAGTTTCTTGGACTGCAAGGAGAACCAACCAGTCAATCCTACAAGAAATCAGTCCTGAATATTTACTGGGAGGACTGATACTGAAGCTGAAACTCCAATACTTTGGCCACCTGATGTGAAGAACTGACTCATTTGAAAAGACCCTGATGCTGGGAAAGATTGAAGGCAGGAGGAGAAGGGGATGACAGAGGATGAGATGGTTGGATGGCATCACCGACTCGATGGACATGAGTTTGAGCAAGCTCTGGGAGTTGGTGATGGACAGGGAAGCCTGGCGTGCTGCAGTCCATGGTCACAAAGAGTCGGACACGACTGAGCAACTGAACTGGACGGAACTGACAGCAACGTGGATAGACCTAGACATTATCATGTTAAGTGAAGTGAGTCAGGCAAAGACAAATGTCATTTGATATCACTTGTATGATGAATCTACAAAAGATACAAAAGAACACATTTACAAAACAGAAATAGAGAGAAATGTGAGAAATAGACTCACAGACATAGAGAACAAACTTATGGTTACCAAAGGGGAAGGTAGACAGAGGGGTAAATTAGGAGTCAGGGATTAACAGACACACACAACTATATATAAAATAGTCGAGTAACAAAGGTTTACCATATAGCATGGGGAACTATATTCAATATCCATAACCTATAGTGGAAAAGAATCTGAAATATAAATGTGTTGTGTGTATAAGTAAGTCACTTTCTTGTACACCTAAAACTAACATAACATTTTAAATCAACTATAATTCAATAAAAAATTTAAAAACAAAAAGAATGGTGAATTCAAGTAAGACATTTTTGGTCTGCTCTGGATAATTACCTACACACATATGTTTATAAGGGAGGGCTCTTCACCTTTTTGTTCCCACATAGTAGGTCCTCTTTAAATATCTGAAGTGGATTTGCAGATTGAACAGTTACAGATTACTCCATGGACTAGGAGCAGTGGTTCTCAAACAAACATCTATGTATATGTTAACCAGAATCTGACTTTCATTGGCCAGGGGGGGAAATGAGAAAATTAAGGACATTATAGTGAGTTTTTCATACATTTGAAATTATTCCACTTACAGGACTGACCTTCATTCTAAGATGGCTCAGAGGTAAAGAATCCACCTGCAATGCAAGAGACGCAGGAGACTCGGGTTAGATCCTTGGGTTGGGAAGATCCTCTGGAGTAGGAAATGGCAACCCACTCCAGTGCTCTTACCTGGAAAAATCCCATAGACAGAGGAGTATGGTGGGCTACAGTCCAAGAGGGTTGCAAAGAATTGGACACAACTGGGTGACTAAAGGAGCACACATGTATTTCCGTACTTCTTTTATCTGTAATTGTACTTGTCCTTGAAATGTACATTCTGTGAACCACGGCTGGAATGGGCTAGCAATATGAGAGCATATAGCTGAGAACTGGCTGAGCTCACTATATTCATATTGCACAGGCCACAGAAAAGCTGCCAGCTTTAGGTCAATAACAGTCTGGCTGATCTAGCTGAAAATAACCCCAGATGGTGTCCAGTCTCTCGTGGCCTAGTAAATCTATTCCTTCCCCAAATCCTGACCATCACTAGGTTCTTCCATTTTATATTATGGGTAACCTAGGACCAAACTCATCCTTTGCTTGAACCATGAGTGAGTGCTAGGTAAACCACGCTGAATCCTGTATGACAGAAGAATCCTCAAAGAATAAAAATAGACGGAAACAAATATTCCCTTCTCTCTAAAAAAACAGTGATCAACCACATAAAAAATGCATAGGCAGGTGGCACCATTTCAATTCAGTCAGACAATTTCACACTAGTGAAGAAAACATTTTGGCAAAGAAATACTTTAATCAAGAGATAAAACAAAAAATTTCAATCTTAGCTAAGGCCATCTGTTAAAACCTACAGGAAAGTGCATTGGAAGGAAATCTCTCTATCCATTGCATTGTAGTGTTGTTGATACTCATTGGACCTCTTAACATTAAGCCACAAAGGGAGCGCCTGTATCTGCAACACATCTTGAGGTGAATTGGCTGGGGTAACACATTCTCTAAAGAAAGGAAGAACACAAGAATGCTCCAAGGAGAAAAATCCTGGTGAGGACTCTGGCTGAGACTCCAGCCCACAAAGATTGCAGATCCTTCAAAGTGTTTAGGGTTCTGTCCCATTTTGCATCATTGAGGAAAAAAGAACTACAAAGTTCTCTTTATATAGAAGATATTTTCAAATGGAGACTTTAGATAACTTCAAGTTGTCCTCTTTCACACAAAAGACAAGATACATATAAAACTGTCAGTTTGATGAAGTCCTAGGGAAAAGTTAATATAATTTTATAACCTTATTGAAGTATCAACAACCATCCCTTATACCATCTCCCCCATAACCAATTATCTGCTCTAGCTAAATGGGAACCTTCACAGTGATTCTTTTGGCTAGGTGTTATACCATAAGGAAAGCAAGATTTCTGAATTTGACACACAGAAAATCTTGGTGCTAGGAATTCTGAAGAATTGAAAGCAGTGAACCTAAAACAGAAGTCAAGGGCAAGAGCTTGTGTCAATCTCCTCTTTCCACATCTATGTTCTCCTACTTCCTACTACCCTCCCCCCAACACCTAAGGTCTGAGGAGGCATCATTTAGTGTGATAAACAATGAATTTTGAGTAGTTCTTTGATGCTCCCAAAAGTATGTTCACTTTCCTGATATATTTCATCATCACAGAACATATGCTGCAGATATTCTCACTATCTTTAACTTACTGATGAAGAAACTGAGGTTCAGAAATGGACCATAACACCAAGAATGTGGCAAAACTAGAACTCAAATACCAGTCTTCTTAACTTCACATCCCATGGGTTTTGGGGTTTTTGTTTGTTTCTGTTTTTTTTTTTTGTTTGTTTGTTTTTTTTTTTGGTTGTGCTGGGTCTTCATCCCACCGCAGGCTTCTCTCTTTGTGGCGTTCAGGCTCTAGAGCGCATGTGCTTCCGCAGTTCCGGTGGCCTTCGTTGCCCCATTGCATGTGGGATCTTAATTCCCCGACCAGTGACAGATTCCATGTCCCTTGCATTGGCAGGCAGATTCTTAACCACTGGACCCTTCTAGTGGATTCTAAGTGGCAACTCCTTGTGATTTTGATTTGTACTTCTTTAATGACTAATGATGAGATCTTTTCACATGCTTATTAGCCATTTATTTATATATCTTCTTTGGAGAAATGTCTATTCAAATCCTTTGTGCAAATGGCAACCCACTCCAGCATTCTTGTCTGAAAAATCCAAGGGACAGAGGAGCCTGGTAGGCTACCGTCCATGGGGTTGCAAAGAGTCGGACACGACTGAGCAACTGGGCATGACTAAGCACGCTCGCGTTGACTTGTAAATGTTCTTTATTCTAGCTACAGGTGTCTTAACAGACATATGACTTGCAAATATTTTCTCTCCTGTTGTGGTTGTCCTTTTCTTCTGATGGTGTCCTCTGCAACACAAACATTTTTAATTTTGACGAATTCCAATTGATTCATTAACTCTTTTACTACTTGCGCTTTTGGTATTGTATCCAAGGAACTGCCACCTATCCCAAAGTCATGAAGATTTACTTTTGTTTCTCTCCATGGGTTTTATAGTTTTGGCTTCTACATTTAGATCTATGATTCACTGGGGTTTATATTCTAAGTCTTGTCACACAAATAGCTTGGGAGTTTAGGAGGGGGCCATTTATGTTTTGGTAGGATTATGTGATACCATGATACCATTTGCTTTCTTCCAGCTCTGGTTAGAAAACGTTTGGAAACTATAAAGGAAAATCATGTAGTGACCATGAACTAAACCTTTTTGTAATGATTCTTTAATAGTGTATCTGACTGTGAAAGTCATAGTACCTTGGGATTTGGGGAACAAGCTCGGTTATAATTTCATAACCCAGTTTTATTGATTCTTTGCTGCAGACCAATCAGTTTTCTAACTAATTAAAATTTCATCTGTAATCTATTGCTCTTCAAAGAATATTAGTTTTCCTTCTGTGTACACATGGAATGAAAAAAATCAGTCTGTACTCCAAAGCAGAACTTTACTTGGATTCTGAGAGTTAAGAGTGGTATTTATTCTTTTCTTTTTCTCTAGAACTCTGTTGCTAACCAGGTGCCCATTCCTTTGAAGGTTCTTCTTTTGCTGGATTCTTGGTCTTGATGTTGCCATATACAACGTTTGACACCTTCTGTAAAATTCAAGATTGGATACTCCTAAGGAGCATTTCACATCATCAGAATTCTGCCTTATTTTTTATATGTGTCAGATGAATTTTTTTCTCTAAACTCTTGAGATCTGTTTTTCTCAAGCCTCATATGTATTTTATCTATGCCCCACAATCCTTTTATTGATAATAAAAACTTTGACAAGATGTAACTGCTTTTTCTCAAGGTTTCTGCTGCATCATGTTAACAAATAGGTTCCTTTTTGCTGTCAGAATTCAAGCCAGGATAGCCTTCAGAGCCTCCAAAAGACAAAACTGGTGAGCAAAGGAAGTAAAAAGTACATCCTATTCTCTTCAATTCTGTAATATATGCCTTCATTTTGGTTTTGCAATTTACAGTAAGAAAACATCATCTATTCCTTCCATCTGGCTGGTAATTCCTTCGTCTTCTGCCACAATGATTTTCTACTCCTGTTTCTTTTGATTTTATGCTGACCAAATGCTTTTCATTGTGCTCTACTCTAAAATTCAATGTTATCCAACAATTATTTATTGAGAATCTACTGTATGCAAAGCACTATTTCCTGGGGGGGTAAGGCTCCAAATAGATATATTACTTCCTTTTTGTCCAGATAATAATTTTTATTTATTGTTTAGTGATTGTTTTATCATCCTATAATAGCTTCAATGGCTTAAACTTAAAGGAGATTTATTTTGGTTTATATTATTTTAACAGCTTTCATGATTATAGCTCACTACACATCAATTTCAAATAAATACTTAGTTTATATTCATTTTTTTCCTGAAAACATATTGCTTCAGTCTACAAAAGATCCTTAGCTATAGTTGCTTGATCTGCAGTCTAATTTGGACAAGTGTATCAAAAAGAAAATCATATGATCCAAAACTTAATTTCTTTTCAGAAAGTCTAAGATTTTGGTTATGAACTTGCATTGTAGTAATTGATTTAGAAAAATTACGACCATGCTGTGGAAGCAGAGGATGAGTACTCCTTCACAGTATTGTGATGGTGAAATCATCTTGAATGATAGAATCTAAATTACCCATAGGCCTGCTATCCTATTGATTGTACTTCAAATGTTAGAACTTGATGTATTCCTTCTCAACATACCACTAACTTTTCACCATTTCAACTAAGTCCTTCTCTTTTGAACAAGATATCTGTCACAATCTGCTCAAAGAAGAGAATCAATTATTGCTGTTGTTCAGTCTCTCAGTTGTGTCTGACTCTGTGACCCCCATGGACTGCAATACACCAGGCTTTCTTGTTCTTCACCATCTCCCAGAGTGTGCTAAAACACATGTCCATTGAGTCGGTGATGCCATCCAACCATCTCAGCCTCTGTCACCCTCTTCTGCTCCTGCCTTCAATCTTTCCTAGTATCAGGGTCTTTTCCAATGAGTCGGCTCTTCGAAATAGGTGGCCAAAGTATTAGGGCTTCAGCTTTAGCATCAGTCTTTCCAGTGAATACTCAGGGTTGATTTCCTTTAGGATTCACTGGTTCAAATATACTTTATTCTGTTCTTGCTAATCAGTTTTGTCTCTTATGAAGCACAAAAATTCTGACCAAAAGGGGATAGAATATATACCATAAATATGGGCACAATTCATGAGCAATTGTTTTATTTTAAAAAAAACTTTAGGTATAAAATTATATTAAAACTTTAAATCTGATTAAGACTTTCTTGAAATGTGAATGCATGTGTGTCATATCTATGTATAACATAGATATTTGTGTTTAATAATAAGGAATACATATTTTTATAGCATCATTCCTGTGACACTTCTGCCCAAAATGTGTTACCTGAATCTAATCATGAAGAAACATCAGAGAAACCCAAATTGAGAAATACTCTACAGAGTAATTGGCCCATAGCTTCCAAAGGTGTCAAGGTCATGATAGTCAAGGAAAAACTGAGGAATACTGCACTGTATTAAAGGCTGCAACAAAATGTAACACACAGTCTTGAATTGGATTCCACAGATGTAAAGAACATTAGTGGGATAATAGGTAAACTTAATTCTAATTTTTGGAAGCAAAAGTTTCTGAGAATTGGGTGACAGTAATGTGCCAGTGTTAATTTCTTAACTTTGATGGACATATTGTAGTTCTGTAAGAGAATAACCCTGTTTGTAGGACTTATATTCTATTGGTGAGTAATGGGCATCATGTTGGCAATTCAAGCCCAAGTAAGAGGTGTTAGTTATTTGTATTACTCTTGCCCAAAAAAGTAACATCTGATGTTGAATAAGTGATTCATGACAAAGTCACACCATTATTGATTAATGACATCTATCACCAGTACAAGATGTTCATACCCTTGCAATGTATTTCTGATCCTGGCCTATGGACATCATGACACCCAACAGTCTCTAGCACCACAGCTGACTCTGTTGGTAGCTTGCCATTTCTTCCTTTCATTCTTTCTTGCTAGTAGAACCCCAATTTCATTGAGATATGAACATCAGGGTCTTTTCTACTTCCAGGAAGTGGATTTTTCTTAATCTAAGCCTTTCATGGTTTAGACACGAGCATATAATATATAATTCTGTCTAATAATAATGACACATGAAAGCAAGTCTGCTAGGGTGGAGTTAGCAGCGCTTCAAAGAAAGATCTTACTTACAAATAACAAGAGACCCACAGAATGAAATGCCTCTTTTTTTGTTTGATGAGGTCATGTCTGTAAGTAACACCTAGAATTAGAGCAGTTGTTGTGCAACCATGAGGAGATAAGCCTAAGGACAAAGCCAGGACAGTAAAAATGACAGAGCAGAAAGAGAAAAAAATCTATGTCCTTAATAGTGCCACTGAGTACTAAATTAAGCAACCTCTAATTACCCTATCCCCTTGCCTGTTATGTGAGATAATAGTTTTTTACTTATTTTTATGTGTATTTGATATGTAATTATTTATTTTTATATTGACATAGCATATATAATATATATAATACATCTTTGGTAATGTCTTTGATTTAAAATCATAGTTATAGATTTGGAAGTGGCCTTAAAAGTAATCTGTATCCTAGTCCAACCCTTTCATCTATTTATAAGGAACAGCTTAGACAAGTGAGGCATCTTGCCCAGGGTCAAAGTTAGTAGCTGATGAGACTCTAGATTCCAAGTCTTTGGATTCCGTTCTGTGTACATCATGCTGTCTCTAAGAAATGAAGATAGTTCAAAATCTTTTCAGGGAGGGACATTGGGCATCAACTTTCCTGAGAGGGAGTGACTGATTTTCATGTAGTAAAAGATTAATTCAATCGTTTTATTACGGACTTCTGCAGGGACAGACAGTTTCCACACCAAAAACAGTCTTCTGCCCAGATTCAAAGAATTGCTGCAGACTCTTTGCAAGAAACACTGGCTTTTGTCGAATTTAAGTAAATGTGTGGTGCTATTTTTCTGTTAAGCATCCACAGTTGTTTAGAGTCACTTTCAGATATTTAGGCATTATTTCATATAGAAAACTTCATAGAAAGAAATTTTCATCTCTTGGGAAGTGACTTCTGAAAATAAAAATATGTAAGCATTTACTTCTCTTTCTTTATAACTTTCATACCAAGGAGGCCAAATGAGAAAAACAACAAACAACAATAAAGCATTATTTAGAGTAAAAGCAGTGCTGTTGGGAATTATATATTTTATGGCTTTAACAGTCTGCTTCCTTGTTTGAATTTGAATAGTGTTACCAGTTTAACCACCTCAAATTTTGCACTTTTTCTACAGGTTTTTATATCTTCATAAATACAGCATTGTGGTTTGCAAAGATAAGGGCATTCTCTGGACATTTTGCTTTTCAAATACAAAAAAAAAATAATGATGCACATTTTTATGTTACTACCCTCCATAAATAGATATACCATTATTTTTTTGCTAAGTGCATTGCAGATTAATCACTCTCAATTAAAATAGTCCCAAATTGAAAACAGTAGTTTTTTTAAAGTTAATAGAAATTGTATCCATTTGGTATTGTTGCTTTAACAGTTCAATTTGCAAATAAATGAGCAATTATAATCATTTAGCTCCACAAAAAAGAAAAGACTTATAGAATGTTTTCTTTCATGAAAACAGCACCACCATCTGGAATCCTACAGTCTGTGCAATGAAAAAATTAAATTGCAAGATTCTGTTTTGTTTTAGCTGGTAGAAAAATAATTTGTCTCTTCCTGAGAGGTTTTACTGGTAAAAATAATGCAAAAAATTGCAGGTTAGAAATCCCACCACATGGGATCCATGTTGTTTACGTCCTACAGAAATCAGTGGATTTTAATGGGGCTTTCACATGATTTCTTTTATAGCTAATGTTATTTAAAAATTAACATTTCAATAGGAATTAATTTTATACACCCTTCTGACTATGCATTCTCTCCACAATAGGAAAACACATTTAAAAAAAAATTCAACCTCAGGTTAAAGAAGTTTGATATTGCAGTTTCTTAATTTTTTTTTTTCGAGTAGAGGTTAATTGGGGCAAATGATGAAAAAAAAATGGAACCAGTCCTCAAAAATTGAAAAACTTGTAAAATATATTTTTAATATACAACTGTACAGAATTATTATCATAATTGTTACATGAATTCAATGGACCATTAATAGCATGCCATTTTAGGTATACATATGTGGATCAAATATATCTGTTTGTTTTACTCAACACTATATAAAATTAAGCAAATTTTAAGTTCTTCAAAAATGAAAAATACTATATAATATTTGTTAAAATCCTTGCTGTTCTCATGAATGGAACAAAGCAATTGATTCAAGAGTCAAAAATATCATTCAACACTCTGAACAATCATTTTCTTGTATTGTGTGAGAATGTTTTAATCAATGGCTTAATTGACATTGTTTTTTTTTTTCATAAGTCAGCCTTAAACCAAACACTCCAATGTTCCATTCAGTTGCCAAAGTCAGTCTCATCCTGCACTGAGCCATGTGCAGTCTCTAAAGTGGAGCCAAGAACAATTTTGTTTCCTGGAAAACAAAGGCAAAGATTCTCTTGCTATGTCAAATGAACATCACAGATAAACATGCTTTTATATCTATTCCCAATCTCTCTTGCATTTCAGTTCTCTACTCTGTAACTATGTTACCAGCCAGTTCATTTGACACTCTTTTCTTCTTTACCACTACTATCCTAAGGACACTGAACCTAGTACTAAACAGTTACTGAACACTTACCGTGGACTAACCTGCTCGAAGCATTTCATATGTATTCATTCGTTCTCATTACAATCCTATGCAGCAGGCTCTACTACTTCCCCCACTTTTGAAGATGAGGAAGCTGAAGCTCAGAGAAGGTAAGTGACTTTGTGATTTACCCAAAGTCACACACCTAAGAAGGAGACCACAGATTTCAACACAGGAAGGCTGGTTTCCAATGCCCTGATTTTAGGCACCTGAATGCTGCTTCTCAACCCATGTATGATCCCATCAGTGGACTTTGACTTTGATCATCGCTTTGTATTTTACTTACTTAATCCAAGCTTGCCTTATTTGGAGTAAATTCCAAATCAAATCAATTGTAAGACTTTTTCCATAAAAATAAAAATAAATGAAAAAAAATCTTAATAACCAAAAAAATAAATAAATAAAAAATTAAAAAAATTTAAAAAAAGACTTTTCCCATACTTAATAGTATTTTTTGTCTACATATGTTTAAATTGCTCTCTTCAAAAGTCATTCATATTCAATAACTCTTTGAAAGTCAATTATGTAATTTCAAAAATACTATCTAACTTTTAAAAATCTATGGCTCAATTAGCATCATCTATCAAAACGAATGATGCACATACACTTTGAACAATTCCTCAGCTATAATTTTATCTTACATATATTCTCCCATATGTCCTTAAAGACAAATGTATAAATATGCTCATTTCATCACTGTAAATGCAAAAGGTTGGAAACAATCTAAATGCCCCTGCATAGGGGAATGATTACGTATAAGTTATGTCCCATCCTTGCAATGGGATACTATATATGAGCTAGATTTATATATATTCTTATGGAACTAGGTTCAAGATAACATGAATTTTAAGAAAGTCACAGAAGGGATATTTAGGATATTTCAATTTATGTAAAACAAGATATTTATATTAATTATACCTATATGTAAATAGAAATTTTAAGTAAATGCCTCTGGAAGGAGTTTGTAGGAAAAGATATATTTCAGTGTCCACGCTTGTGCTCTGTAAATGTTTACTATGTTCATATATTATTTTTAAATTAAAACAAACTAATGATAGAGAAATGTAGACTCAATGTTTCTATGAGCAAAGCACTGCATCTGGAGCAAATATGCTTAATTCCCCGTCCTGCCACCAAGGAAACTGGCATTTGTTATGGAAAAGGACCATGTGTACACATGGTTTTCTTGCCAAGCAGGAATTTAGTGCTGTAAGTACACAGATTTCAAGTAAAAGGAAGGAAAGCACATCTCACTGGGGTGAATAGAGAAGGAATCAGAGTAAGCAGCATTAGAACTGGACCCTGAGGTGTTTTGCTGGGGCAGTATAGGGCTTAGAAGAGTAAATTCTGGACCCAAACTCCCTAGAATCCAATCTGGCTCCAGCAATGACATGCCACGTGATTCTGGGCAAGTTATTCAACTTCTCTGTCTTTAATTTCCTTATTAATAAGTTAGGGATAATAATAGTGCTTGTCTTATGGTGTGGTGATAAGGCTGAAATGAGTTCTTATACACGGAGCATATGGAGCAATACATGGAATACAAAGCACTATTCAAGTATTTGCTATTACTATTTATTTAAACAGGAAAAAAGTAAATTATTTTCAAAAGGAAGTATGAGAATCAATTAAAATAGGAGGAAATTAAGCTCAAACTCTCTTTCAAACCTTATGCAAAAGTAATTGACAAGTGAATTAAAGATTTAAATATTAAAAAACAAAATGACAAAGGTATAATAGGAAACTTAGATGCAATAATCTAACTTAGTCATGAAAGACACTTTTCTAAATATGATCCTCAAAGTGAATACCTCAAAAAATTCATAGACTGAACATGCTAAAAAATAAAAAACGTCTTTAACACACACACATACACACAAACTGTTGCAATCAAAGTTCAAAGAAAAACAATGATGAAACACCTGACCTCGCTAAGGATCAAAGAAATGCAAATGAACAATGATCAATGCTCATTGATCCTGCAGATAAATGTTGCAAAACAGGCACTTATCTACAGTATTGACCAGAGTAGAAGTTGAAAAATATTTTCTGGAAAAAATTTTGGCACTATGTTTCCAAAACTACAAAATGCACATACCCTCTGGCCTAGCAACTCCACTGTTAGGAATTTATCCTAGGAAAATAATCAGATATGTTCAGAATGCATGCATGTATGCTAAGTCACTTCAGTAGTGTCTAACTCTGTGCGACCTTATAGACTGTAGCCTGCCAGGCTCCTCTGTCCATGGGATTTTCCAGGGAAGAATACTGGAGTGGGTTGCCATGCCCTCTTCCAGGGGATCTTCCCAACCCAGGTATTGAACCCTCGGTTTTCACATCTCCTGCACTGGCAGGCAGGTTCTTTACCACTAGCACCACCTGGGAAACCCATATTCAGAATCCAAGATAGCAATCTCAAGACACATTTTTATACCAGTGAAAAATTAGAAGCAACTTTAAATTTTCATCAATGGGAAATTGGTTCAATAACTTATGATACATCCAGATAAAAAATACTATAAAATTATTTATTAATATGGAAAATGACCAGATTCATTTTAGATGAAAAAGTCAAGTTCAGACTAGTATGATTAATAGGAGCTTTTTCATGTAGAAAATATTTTTGTGCATGGACACAGAAAAATGTCTGAAAAAACATGTACTGCTAAAATGCTAAGTGTATTAATTACTAGATAATAAGTTTCTTTATTTTTCTGGGCTCCATAATCACTGCAGATGGTGATTGCAGCCATGAAATTAAAAGATGCTTACTCTTTGGAAGGAAAGTTATGACCAATCTAGACAGCATATTAAAAAGCAGAGACATTACTTTGTCAACAAAGGTCCGTCTAGTCAAGACTGTGGTTTTTCCAGTGGTCATGTATGGATTTGAGAGTTGGACTATAAAGAAAGCTAAACGCCGAAGATTTGATGCTTTTGAACTGTGGTGTTGGAGAGGATTCTTGCGAGTCCCTTGGACTGCAAGGAGATCCAACCAGTCCATCCTAGAGGAGATCAGTCCTGGGTGTTCATTGGAAGGACTGATGTTGAAGCTGAAACTCCAGTACTTTGGCCACCTGATGCAAAGAGCTGACTCATTTGAAAAGACCCTGATGCTGGGAAAGATTGAGGGCAGGAGGAGAAGGGGACGACAGAGGATGAGATTGTTGGATGGTGTCACCAACTCGATGGACATGGGTTTAGGTAGACTCTGGGAGTTTGTGATGGACAGGGAGGCCTGGCGTGCTGCCATTCATGGGGTCGCAAAGAGTCGGACACGACTGACAGACTGAACTGTACTGAACTTAGTAAGTTTCCAGGTGATTTTCATTTTCTTCTTTAAAAATCTCCTCATTACTATAAAGCAATTATCCTTCAATTAAAAAGTAAATAAATTTTTAAAAAATCTCTTCATTGGAAGTATTTTCTTACAATGACTAGGTATTACGTTTATAGCAATTTTTTAAACAATACTTTCCATTAGGGAAATAAAAATAGAAGTAGGTGTTGAAAGATGAATATGATATACCTCTTCTCTACTGCTAATTTTGGGTCTGTCAGCAATGTTTGTGTGTGTTTGATGGGCAAAGGAGTGAATACAGACTAGGGGGTAAATATTTTTATTATCAATGTAAATACATAAAAATGATGGCTTAACCAGTCAAAGCTGATTTAAATATACCAGTCCTGTGGGGTTTTTTCCCCCCACTAAGGTTCAGCAGAAGAGGGTTTGTACAGAGTGAAGTAAGTCAGAAAGAAAAACACCAATACAGTATATTAATGCAAATATATGGAATTTAGAAGGATGGTAACAATGACCCTGTATGCAAGACAGCAAAAGAGACACAGATGTAAAGAACAGACTTTTGGACTCTGTGGGAGAAGGCAAGGGTGGGGTGATTTGAGAGAATAGCATTGAAACATGTATATTACCATATGTGAAATAGATCGCCAGTCCAGGATCAATGCATGAGACAGGGCACTCAGGGTCGCTTCACTGGGATGACCCTAAGGGATGGGATGGGGAGGGAGGTGGGGGGGGGTTCAGGATGGGGAACACATGTGCACGCATGGCTGATTCATGTCTATGTATGGCAAAAACCACTACAATAAAGTAATTAGCCTCCAATTAAAATAAATAAATTAATTTTAAAAAATAAAAAGTTTTAAAAAAAGAAATTCAAGAGAGAAGAGTTAGACAATCATATTTGCTATCTCTGAACAAATAAATTTAAGATGAGCTCCAAAAGAAAAAGAAGAGAGTTTATAATTTCCTTAATCATCAAGTTTTTTAAAGGTTTCTGACTAGAATAATGATATTTTTAAACAGCAGTATAAATAGGCTGGTGAACTACACCAGAGGAGGTAAATTTTTCCTTTAAAGTTAGCCTCTCCACTCAACAAGCCCTGACTTTGTGCCAAGCACAGAAGATCCTAAGTACATAAACATAGTCTCTCTCCTTATAAGGATGACTTTCTAGCAAAATGCAGATAGACAGATAAACATGTAACACATTTAACTCTGATAGATGCTAAAGTAAGAGTAACAAGCGTAGAGCTAAGTCTACCTGGGGAGTGAGAGAAAGCTTCATAATGGAGAAACTCTTGAGCTGGCATGGAAGAGAGAAAATATCTGTCTTCAGTGGGGAAAGAGCTCTTGAAATTAAAGATCTGGATTTAGATCAAACTCCACCAACCAGGTGCCTCGGTCCATGGGATTTTCCAGGCAAGAATACCCAACCAGGTTACCATTTCCTTCTCCAAGAGATCTTCTCCACCCAGGGATTGAAACCACATTTCCTGCCTTGACAGGCAGATTCTTTACCACTGCGCTACCAAGGAAGCCCATGTATGATATATATAGATGTAGACACGTGTGTGTATGTGTATAGGAGATGATAACAGTACCTAACTCAGGGATTGTTATGAGGATTGAATGGCTAATGCAAGCGAAGAGTTCAGAGCAGTACCCAGCACAGGGTAAGCGATCGGTGCTGTGCTGTGCTTAGTCGCTCAGTCCTGTCCGACTCTTTGCATCCCCATGAACTGTAGCCCACCAGGCTCCTCTGTCCATGGGGATTCTCCAGGCAAGAATACTCGGGTGGGTTGCCATGCCTCCTCCAGGGGATCTTCCCAACCCAGGGATTGAACCCAGGTCTCCTGCATTGCAGGCAGATTCTTTACCGTCTGAGCGACCAGAGAAGCAGTCAGTAAGTATGGTAAAGCAGTCATTGATGGAATTCAGGACACCCTACCCCCCAAAATGATACCTATTGAATATTTCAAGCTGAAGAAGTCCGAGAAAATGGCAGAAACAAGAATGTCCCTCTAAACTCCCCTGCCCTGTCCTTCTCTCCTGAAATAAAATCATAACACCTTCATGTCAGAGGTGCCCTCCCTACATCTTTTTCTCTTATTTAATCTGCTAGTGTCAGTTTAATTTTCAGATCCAGCCAAGGATCATAGGAGAGTTGAGGAAAACCTTTTCCTCCCCTTCTAATATTCTTCTACATAGTTTTCTTGTTTCCTGGTTTTTATTTTTTTTCAAATGAACCTAAAATAATTCTGTCCACAGAATTCTTAGGATTCCTATTCATATATGCATACGGTATGTATCTGGAAGAGATTACAACTTGTAACCATAGTTTCCTCTATAGAAGGAAGTAATTTGGAACTTCATACAACTGAATTTTAACTTATGCATATATTACTTTAAAAAAAATAAAAATCTCTTTTGAGTTTTCTTTTAAATAACATCTTAGTATTCTCATTCGAATTGCATTCATATATACTGTAGCCTGGTTTTGCATCTTTATTATAAGAATCTGAGTTCTATTGAGCTATTGAAAGGTGGCTAGTGTGTCTGGGGAGTGGAAAACTTCATGAGAGAAAAATATCTAGGCCTTGAAGGAACAATGGCTGTTTTTTTGATGAAGGGGAGTGGTGAGGGCACTCCAAAGTTCAGGAATGGTCTTGCCTGTACACAAAGATGTGAACAAGCATCGCATATGAACAGCAGAACCCCAGATGCTGGGGATGGGACTAGAAGGGAGAAACACTGGAATCTCTGTGAAGACAAGGACCATTCCCCTCACATTAAGCACTCTATCCCCAATTCCCAGGGCACTGCCTGTAAGAGCTCCCACAAGTATTTACTGAATGAGTGAATGAATAAATGAATGGAAAGAATATCCAAAACAACTGCAAAATATTTTGAATAAGAAATAAAAATAGCTCTCTCAGTTTGGACTTGAGGCCTCTGTCACAACTATACTCCCCGAGATCATTGGTCAGGTCAAGAAGCATCCTAGCTTGATCCCATTCTTCATATTTATTGGAGTGGGGGAACTGGAGCAGTACTGTCTGTCACGCACCTGGCATTGTTCAATCCCTATGTCAGTTGGGACAGAAAGAATAAGCCAGAACCCTGGAACAAACTAGGTCCTAATGATCACTACAAGTTCTACTCTGTGAATGTAGATTACAGCAAACTGAAGAAAGAAGATCCAGACTTCTAAATGAAATATTTCACTATAAAGCAGCTTAGAATGAAGGTCTTCCAGAAGCCATCTGCACAATTTTCCACTTAACCAAGAATTATTTCCCCTCTAAATGCATGAAATCATGTTGGTGTATTGTGTTGGGGTTTACACTGAAGCTTGATGTGTGTCGTTATTTAATGCTGGAACGCTACTCTGAACTTCATAACTTAGGATATGGGAAATAAACTATTGGAATTTAAGGGGAAAAAAAGAAATAAAAATAAATGATGATTTTGAGTATTTTAAAAACAAATTAATAATAACATGAGAAACAGAAAAAAGGTCACTGAGAAGTCTGTTTCAACACTAGTGACAAATATGTGGTGAATACCCACTGAATTGAAAAATGCATTTAATGTGGGTCTGAGAGCATTAGGAAAACTTCTTTTTTGTGGGAGACACATCCCCACCAAGTTCATACTTGAAAACCAATACTCGAAAATGCATGACTAAAATGGTGTAACCACAATAATTGAGGGGGGCTGGGAAAGCAAAAGTAAGGGACTTTAACAATGGTCGAAGGTGAAAACCTGAACGGAGATTTGTGGAGCAGCTACTTATGGTACCTCGTCACGGTTACCAGGATGGAGATAGGGGGTAAGTCAATGACACGAACAGGCTGTTGAGTTTGGTGGCAGCAGCTCTGGCGTGGACTCAGGACACCTGGGCTCCAGTCCCAGCTCTCACATTCGCTCGGCAGCCCCTGTTCCCAGCTCTTCCATCTGTAAATGGTCCCCAAGTCCCCTGCCAGCTCTGACACTCTGTGGTTTCAAGTCATGAAGAGAAAGGAAAGAAGTTCTGCAGGCTGGAGATTTAAGGCTAGAACATCATCCATTGGCTGTTGCAGTCATTTTAGGAAAGAGCTATCCATTTAGTCAACAAATGTTTATCTGTCTCATGCACTGTCCAACTGTAAAAAATTGTTGTAGCATAACCCCCGCTCTCAAGAAGCTTACAAGTCAGTAAAATAGAGGACAATAAATATGTAAAAATAAAAATTCAAGACAGAATGTGGCAAGCACCATGTGTGTGTGTGTGTGTGTGTGTGTGTGTGCATTAGTCGCTCAGTTGTGTCTGACTTTTTGCAACCCTTTGGACTGTAGATTGCCAAGCTCCTCTGTCCATGGGATTCTCCAGACAAGAATGATAGAGTGGATAACCATTCCCTTCTCCAGGGAATCCTCCTGACCCAGGGATGGAACCCAAGTCTCCTGCACTACAAGCAAATTGTTTAGTGTCTGAGGCAGCGCCATAGAAGAAATACAAACAAAATGTTACTGAGCACCTAAGAGCAGCTGGGTGAGACTCCCCAGCCAACGGAGAGCACAGTTTGAAGCTGAGAGCATGCAGAAAAATGGGCTGATGCAGCTGGCCCTGCCATCCTTTCTGAAGCCACGCCCACTCAGTTTACATAGGAACTCACAGCACTGGCTTGTGGAGCTAAATCTATTCCCAGAGTTACAGTTGCCTTCAATGTAAACAGTTCCCAACTAACAAACGGGTGAACTCCAGAAATGCATTTGTTAGTTAAGTGTTCAGTACTCAGATTGCACACATCATTCTTTATTGGTGATGAGGTCCTCAGATCAGCCCATAAAGGACAACTTAAGCCATATGGTAACTGAAATATAGTATTGAGACTATTTAGACATCATTTGGAATTTCCTGGTGGCTCAGGTGGTAAAGAATTTGCCTGTAATCCTGGAGAGCCAGGTTCAGTCTCCCAGAGAAGGGAATGGCTACCCACTCCAGTATTCTTGCCTGGAAACTTCCCTGGACAGAGGAGCCTGGAGGGCTATAGTCCATGGGGTCACAAAAGAGTTGGACATGACTGAACGACTAACACTTTCACTTTCAGACATCATTTAACCCCTTACATTCTGTGTTACCCAAAGTGCAATTCTGAATTTCAGAAGCAAGAATATATAATTTCAGAACACAACAGACTTCTCCAAAAGCAGATCTTGAGGAAATTGTTCCATTTATCTGTTGCTGGGTGACAAAGAACCTCACCCCCCAAATGGTGACTCGAACCAACAATCATTGTTATATCATGATTTTGTGGGCTTGAACAGATTTGAAAGAGAAACTTTCTCTACTTAGTGTTACTACTTGAAAACTTTTAATTAAAAATGAGATTTTTTAAAATTAAATGAGCCCTAATAATTGAGATGAGAGGGAAAAGCAGTATTTTTGAGGGTTTTGGGGTGATTCTTCTGTTTCTTCTGGTGGAGGAAGAAACGCTTCCACTTCTTCTAATGGAAGTCACTCAGTGGTTAGCTGGCAGATGGTGGATTTGGAGGAGACAAGATGGTTCATTCACACGTCTGGCTCCTTGGCAGAGCTGTCTGGAAGGCTGGACTCAGCCAGGACTGCCCATCAGAGCACCTACATGCTGCCTCTCCACAGGCAGTGGGGCTTCCTACATGGAAGATCAGGCCTCCAAGAAGCACAAGAAGTCTTAGCCTGAGAAGTGACACAACACCATTCAGACACTTTTATACTCTCTCCTATTGGTTGAGGAGTCACAAATCTCCCCAGATTTAGGGGAGGGACTGTAGATGCTGCCTCTTAATGGAAAATGGGCCAAATAATTTGAGGCCTTGTTTTATTGTTTTATTTTTTATTTTTTTTAAATTTATTTATTTATTTTTTCAGTGGGTTTTGTCATACATTGACATGAATCAGCCATAGATTTACACGTATTCCCCATCCCGATCCCTCCTCCCCCCTCCCGAGGCCTTGTTTTAAAACTGCCAAAGGGATGGAATTCACTGGAGGATAGAGGCACATACACCACAGCATAGGAATGGGACTGGGAAAGAAAGGTAACAAAAACAAAGATTTGATCCAGGCTTGAAGAGTTCTTCCCATTTTGGGGATAGATGTTTCATTAATATTCATATCAAATCTTGAGTGTGCTAAGCCCCCACCCAGTTCATAAAGGAGCTCCCTTGTGAGGTCATTTGGGAGCCCTTAGGAGTTCCCAAGGAAGGTCTTGCACACACTTAAGAATCAGTCTGTGTCACCATTTGCACTGGTGTCCCTGAAACCACTTCATGCAATATTTTTGAGGGGCCTTAGAAAATGTTCAAAGGTGCAAAACTCCTTAGAAAGATACCACAGAAAAGTTCCACTGCAGTTTATCACTACATCTGCTGGCTACTGGCAGTCTAAACCGAAGAGTGCTGCTGGCCTCAGCCACTCCTAGCTCTCTGCATGGTCCTTGCTGAGAAGCAGATTACTGATGCTTATTGCATTGACTACTGATACTAGCCATCTTCACCATGCTGTAACATCTCTGTAATCTCTTGTGAAGTGAAGAAGATGCACTTTATTCTTTGTTGAAGATTATTTAGAGCAAGGGTCCCCAGCTTCCCAGGGCCACGAACCAGTACTAGTTTGTGGCCTGTTAGGAACTGGGTCACACAGCAGGAGGCGAGCAGCAGGCAAGAGAGCAAAGCTTCATCTATCACTTGCATTACTGCCTGAACCATCCTCACCTCCATCCCCATTCACAGAAAAATTGTCTTCCACAAAACTGGTCTCTGGTGCCAAAAATGTTGGAGACCGCTGATTTAGAATCCTGCCATAGAGGGTTGCTTAAACTTCAAAACAGGAGAAATTTTTAACTCACACACAGAAATACAGGATGCTAGAAGACAGAAGGAGTTCAGAGGTCAAGGCCACAGTACATTTGAAGCAGGAACTTGCCCCCACCCCCTTTTCAGTCCTTTTGCTAAGTTTGGCTCAGCATACTAGAGTCCACCTTCCCATAATATGGCTTCTATCCTGTCCCCTGACACATTTCAAATGTGACAAATGATCTCACACCAGATAAGTTTGAATATGCCTATATTCAATTTTAAACACATTTTCAAGTTCTCCACCTATCATGTGGAAAGAGTATGATCTTAAGAAAGAGATAAGGCTTTGTTTCACATTTCAATGTAGCCAAGCCTCAATTTCAGCCCAGTGAGGATGGTTACTCTACCCCTAATTATTATCCTTCACTTATCTGGCTCCACATCTAGACTCCGAGCTGCAATCAGGGAGGATACTAAGCCAAGTCTGTAAGTCACCAGTTCAACCTTATATCCTAGAGCCCAGCATGCCCCTGGGCACATGGTGGGTATCCGTAAAATATTTGTTGAAAAACTGACAAAAGGGTATTCAAAACAAAGCCACAGGTCTATAAAGTAACCAGAGTCTCAGTTATGTACATAACTGTCAAAAATCTGTCTTCAATAATAATAATCACTTAATATTTCCCTAATAAAATGACAATGTAGCTTAATAAGCATGCAATAAAAGATGACACTATCAGCTGCAACTTCAAACATAACCTCATCAAAGTGTAGGATTTCAATATTCTGTTCATTTATGTATCATCTGTGAAACGTCACTGTTTCATACATATAATCAGAGCCCTTCCTGTAGAATTTTTTTAATTTGAAGTGAAGAAGATAGAGAAACTAAGGAAGAGCTTTTAAAAAGAGTTGTTCAAGGTCTCGAGGGGAAAGAAATTAGAGTGTGAGGAGGCATCTATGATTTTTTACTATAAATGAACAATGTGCAAATTTGATGCAAATTCTATGCCAACCAGAGCCTGCAATTCCCAATAAATAGCCTACGTTCCCAGGAAGCAGTAATTCTTTTCTGCAGGACTGTTGTAGCAAAATAACAAAGGAATATTAATCTCTGCCAAGATTATGATCAATATGATACTTTTTCAATGGGATGAGGGGAATGAGACAGTCCCTAAAACGAAGTCCATCAAGTGGACAAAAGAAAAAATGCACTACTTTTCCTAAGCGAAGTTGCTGGCTTGAGTTTGTGAACAGGACAGGCAGTTCACACCAGAGCCGAGGTGCCCTGGTACTGTTCATCGGGGGCCACATGCAGCAGACAACAAGCCTCCTCACATTTTGTGCCAGTGCTTCCTCACCCGGGCACAGAGATAGAGTGTGGCGATGACTACCCTGTCCCCGGCCTTCCTCTGGGCTTGTTAACAATGGTGCCACTTGGTACCAGCTCCAAGGCCCTGCAGCACTGAGAAGGGACCACCTCATTTCCCGTGGATGAGAAAATAGTCTGCAGATGTCCACAGGCAAGTCACCACCAACCTAGATTGGATTTTGACGTGATCTAGTGATCCCCCAAATCAGTCTTTCAAAGAATGCATGCTGCTTAGATAACAGCCATTCTCCAAAGGCCATGCTCGTTAGATGAGTCCAATATAAAGACTTTCCGTTTGCTGTTTGACTGGACTGGACCTGAAAGGAAAAGCCAGGAGACATACAAAAGCCTAAAATTATCTTAAGCCCCCAAGAGAAAATACAGTGATTAATACAAGGGATAATGTACCATATGTGCAATCATTTAAAAAATATCTGGATTGTGCATTCTTTTGAACATTTCCACATGAAACTGGAAATGTAGACAAAATTTTAGTATGCTGTGATTTGACAGAGAAAGAGAGGCTGTCTGCTCTGCAAGGCAGCTGGATTAGCAACCCAGACAGAACTGATGTCAATTCTTTTTAGCCAGCTAGTCAATTCAGTTACACAGTAAGTCATTTAAATAAATGCTTGGTCTGTTTCTCTCCTTTTCAGTGAATTAACTGGTTGCTTGGAGGAAATGCTCAAAGGGGTTTGATATTTTTACACTGGTAGGTATAAGACAAGACACTTTGTTAACAACTTAGAAAAGGAAAGCGTGAAATCAAAACTGCCTAACATATACTTTACATGCTTCTGTTGGTAAAAATACACTACCACCACCACCGCTCTTCCAATAGAAAGGTTTAAAGACTTTCTCATCCTTTTATCTCAACTGTTCAGTCCTGCGGCATTACAGAATAAAAGTGTCATGCTTATGATCAATGTCTTATCTTAATGAGTGGTAAGAAAGGGGATTCGTATAAAATATATTGTATTTGGGCAATGTTATCTTCCACAAATGGCAACCCATTCTCTTCCACAATTCAGTTCCTACCCTGCCCCATATAGTAGGAGCTTCCTTTGTGCCTCCTTTTGCTCTCATCGCTTCCCTTGTGGCTCAGCTGGTAAAGAATCCGTCTGCAATGCAGGAGACCTGAGTTCGATCCCTGGGTTGGGAAGATCCCCTTGAAAAGGGAAAAGCTACCCACTCCAGTATTCTGGCCTGGAGAAGTCCATGGACTGTATAGTCCATGGGGTCGCAAAGCGTCGGACACCACTGAGCGACTTTCACTTCCACTTTCGCTGTCATCATTGCTACCAAAGGGAAGAGAAGTGACCTACCCATTAGTTTGACTGGAATGCCTAGGAAGCAGGAACTGAGTGGGCAGGGTCCAACTCTGTCTTTTTGCCTTTTTCTCTCAATCTCTTAGGATGGACTGACCTTAAGACAAGCACATTCCCTGCTCTAAACAGGCAGGAAGTGGCTTGCCCCTTGGAGAGAGAGCCACAGCCTGTGATGGTTCAGCCCGGCCAGCAACGATGCAAGTGAACTCAGTTCAGGCACAAGGGATTTGGAC
The DNA here is from genome assembly GCF_910594005.1 of Cervus elaphus. Classification (NCBI taxonomy): domain Eukaryota; kingdom Metazoa; phylum Chordata; class Mammalia; order Artiodactyla; family Cervidae; genus Cervus; species Cervus elaphus. The sequence continues at coordinate 33,536,933 of NC_057817.1, forward strand.
CCCAGCTTGGCTACAGAGCTAGGCTGTGACTCTGATCAGGTTTGCTAGTCATTAGTTGAGATATTGATCTTCTGTCTTTCCCTTGATTCCAAACCCAGGAGGTAAGAAGAAAGGGATATTACTTATTGCCCCTCCTAGAAAATTCAATACATGTAAATTCTAATTATTATAGCTAATATTTTGATTCTTCACTTGAGTTTCTAATTCTAGCACCAGTTTAATGCTGAGTACAGAAATGAGAAAGTCTGGACTACCTAGCTACTAATATTGATGAGCTGGTAAATATTCATCAGCCAGCTTTCTGGGAAGAAAAAGCTCTGGTTTGTAGTATTCGATCATGTCTGTCATGTAAATGCTGCTATCATGGCCAATTTCAAGCCGCCAATATCAGTGACATCACTGCCTCAACGCAGAGAAGATAGGCTCACGATGCTGAAACTAACCACTAGCTACAAAGCATGCCGAAGTCCTGTTATTTCCTGAAAGGTAAATTCCAAGGATTATTGTGCCACTTTTATAAACAAAATAACACTTTATCATCTATTGAAACTAATAGGTGACTACAATACTTATTATCCAGCTATCTATTAAAGAAAAGTCACCCACTTCAAAATGGAGTTCAAATAAAATATCATTAGTTGACTCCACCTTTTTGCCCACATCTTTTCTTTTTGCCTTCTCTTCTTTCCTCTACAAACCCAACTGTTTGTTCACAGTGGCAGCAGAAACAATCCTGTGAAGGACTATTCACAGTAGTTTGAGAGATATTGATGACAATGTTCACTAGAATTAAAAGTAAAGATGTATGAAAAGGCATTCATATTTGTGGAATCCCCTAGTGAGGACCTCCTAAAGTTTGGACAGAGCGTGATGTATTGGAAATAATGGACTTGCAAGTAAGAGAGAGTGGGATGCGAATGCTAGCGCTGATGTTTATGGGCTCTGCCACCCTGGAAAGGTGAGTAACAACGGGCCTGTAACACAGTCTCTCCCTTTATTGAGGTAATATCCCTAGGAAAGATGGAAGAAAGATAATTTGGACAATTTGCTTGCAAGTATGTAATGATAGACCTCCAGGAAAACACACTATTCATGCTTGCAGAGAGAGAATTCTTATCTATGGAATGCTATAGGCAGGTGAACCTGATCTGTCTAGGACTGATTACTACAATAATCAAATCTGCACTTTCTACATTTATGGAATTTCATTTCCTAAAAAATATCATGTGATCTATATAACGACTGGAGTACAAAATGGAGACATTTCATGAAAGAAACAGCTCTCTTCTGCATAAGTGATGTGACTGTACACATCTCTTCGAGACCCTTTTTGTGAGCAGGGACAGAACTAGTTCCAATGCAGCAGTAAATGACCTGGGAGTTGTGTTATGGGTCCCAGACTTTACCGTTTCATCTGTGCCTTGAAGCTATTCATATCTATTGACTTAAATAGACTACCAGTTATTTCTCCAGCAAAGATGGGCTTATTCAGGATCAGCAGAGAATTGAAATTCAGGGTCTGCACCAATGGCAAGCCAAATGCAAGTCCCCACACGGAAGAGGAAGGAGACTGCTTTTATAAGGGAAAAGGGGACTTTGGAGGGCTACAGTAAACAAAGAGTCTATGGTTTTTTATTGGCTGAGTCTTTGCCAGGAAAAGGAGTCTTTCTTCTTCCTGTTAGGCTCTGCTATCAGCACAGGATATGAAAGCTCCCACTTTGGTCTCCTGACTCTAATTGAGGCTTCGTCCAGTTTATTAATTTTTTACATTTCCCTCTTTTGATCAAGATGTTTCTCTGAAAGTACCATTTTCAGTTTCACCACTTTCAGTTTCTTTTCCCCCCTCAGTACCAGGAAGGACCTTTCCTGGGTGTAGTGTCTCATTTTGAAGGAAAATGCAGATTTAAAACCTATTGAGGTCACATATGAATAACAAGAAGAGGTAGGAGTGCGATCCCTCAGTCACTTTTAATCTAAAGTTAATATGTTGTCAAGATCATGATGATGTTATGTCATTATCAAAGGTTTATCTACAAACTTCCAACAAGCCAGGTCTGGATATCTTGGGAAAACTGTCTCATCAGATGTCATCTGCTTCAGTTGTGGGAAATCTTTACTTTCATGCCACCAGATGATGAAATGTTAAGTCAGAGTTTGATGTTTTCTGTAGATGTATCAGGTGTATCCAAGAATCTATTCCCTGGAGTTTGGCAGTGTGACAGTTGGTTAGCTACACCTGATGAGAGCCTTTTCTGCAAGGTTAAAGAGAATCTTTCTGGAAGTGTCTTTCCTAGTAGACAAAGCCTCCAGATTACAAAGATGTGATGCATAAGGTCTTCATCTCCCAGAAGTACACTGTGAAAATTGTTCTATCAGAACATAATTACTTTGGATAGAAAAAATTAGGCCATTGAAATATTGTATTATCATTCCTTTTATCACTTGTGGGTCAAAAAAGGCGGAAGTGCATTGGGTGTCCTGTGACTACTCAAAAGGTTAAGAGTTTATGAATTCCAAAATCCTAATCCTAAAATGATGCAGTGAAAATGCTGCACGCAATATGCCAGCAAATTTGGAAAACTCAGCAGTACCCACAGGATTGGAAAAGGTCAGTGTTCATTCCAATCCCAAAGAAAGGCTATGCCAAAGAATGTTCAAATGACCGCACAATTGCACTCATCTCACATGCTAGAAAAGTACTGCTCAAAATTCTCCAAGCCAGGCTTCAATGGCATGTAAACTGAGAACTTCCAGATGTTCATGCTGGATTTAGAAAAGGCAGAGGAACCAGAGATCAAATTGCCAACATCCATTGGATCATCAAAAAAGCAAGAGAGTTCCAGAGAAATATCTAAAGAAAATTCTGCTTTACTGACTACACCAAAACCTTTGACTGTGTGGATCACAATAAACTGTGGAAAATTCTTCAAGAGATGGGAATACCAGACCACCTTACCTGTCTACTGAGAAATCAGTATGCAGGTCAAGAAGCAACAGTTAGAACCAGATATGGAACAACAGACTGGCTCTAAACTAGGAAAGGAGTACATCAAGGATGTATATTGTCACCCTGCTTACCCTGCAGAGTATATCATGAGAAATGCTGGGCTGGATGAAGCACAAGCTGGAATCAAGATTGCCAGGAGAAATATCAATAACCTCAGATATGCAAATGACACCACCATTATGGCAGAAAGCAAAGAAAAGAACTAAAGAGCCTCTTGATGAAAGTGAAGGAGGAGAGGGAAAAAGTTGGCTTAAAACTCAACATTCAAAAAACTAAGATCTTGGCATTGGGTGCCATCACTTCATGGCAAATAAATAGGGAAACAGTGGAAACAGTGACAGACTTTATTTTGAGGGGCTCCAAAATCACTGCAGATGGGGACTGCAGCCATGAAATTAAAAGATGCTTACTCCTTGGAAGAAAAGTAATGACCAACTTAAGCAGCATAATAAAAAGCAGAGACATTACTTTTCCAACAAAGGTCTGTCTAGGCAAGGCTATGGTTTTTCCAATAATCATGTATGGATGTGAGAGTTGGACTATAAAGAAAGCTGAGTGCCAAAGAATTGATGCTTTTGTACTGTGATGTTGGAGAAGACTCTTGCGAGTCCCCTGGACTGCAAGGAGATCCAACCAGTCAATCCTAAAGGAAATCAGTCCTAAATATCCATTTGAAGGACTGATGTTGAAGCTGAAGCTCCACTACTTTGGCCACCTGATGCGAAGAACCAACTCATCAGAAAAGACCCTGATACTGGGAAAGATTGAAGGCAGGAGGAGAAGGGGACGACAGAGGATGAGATGGTTGGATGGCATCACCGACTCGATGGACATGAGTTTGAGCAAGCTCTGGGAGTTGGTGATGGACAGGGCAGCCTGGTGGACTGCAGTCCATGGGGTCAGAAAGTGTCGGAGACAACTGAACTACTGAACTGACATATGAATTCCAAAAGGGGTGGGTTGAGAGTTAGAAGAACCAACAGCAATGCTTTTGGCCAAGGTATGTAGAGAACCTCTACAAATTTTGCCAAGTTAGTCTTAATAATGTTGTTGTTATTGTGCTCAATCACTTAGTCATGCCCAACTCTTTATGGCCCCATGGCCTGTAGCTGGCTAGACTCCTCTGCATGGCATTTTCCAGTCAAGAATGCTGGAGTGGGGTGCCATTTCCTCCTCTGGGGATCTTCCCCACCCAGAGATTGAACCTGCATCTCTTGAAATCGCCTGCATTGGCAGGCTGATTCTTTACTGCTAGCACCACCTGGGAAGCCCAATAATGTTGTTAATGTGTTCAACTAAATCAGAGGGCTGGGAGTGGTAAGTGCAGTGAAAGTGTTGTAAAACCAACCAAACGGCTCAGGTTTGTAAAAGTACCTGACCAGTAAGATGGGTTTCTTGATCATCTTTAAAGTTCAAGAGCCATTCCCCAAGTAATAATAATATTTTCCAGAAGGATTTTCACCACAGAAGAGGCCAGTCTGCAAGGGAAGGCTTCAGTCCAGTTTGAAAACCTACAGGATGTGACAAAAACATATTTATATCTATTAGATGGCGAAAGTTGTATGAAATCCATTTGCCAGACTTCAAATGGTCCATTAGTTAGTTTAAAATGTCTGGGAGCAGTACAAACAGACTTCCCCAGGCTGCACTTCAGACAACTGGACAAGTGAGGTAGGCACTTTTTGCAATCTTGTTAATGTTTCCCCATCAATAATGATTCATGAAGTCTATGGTTTTGTCAGTAAAAGCAAAAGAAAGCAAAGTCGCGAAGTCGTGTCCAACTCTTTGCGACCCCATGGACTGTAGCCTACCAGGCTCCTCCATCCATGGGATTTTCCAGGCAAGAGTACTGGAGTGGGTTGCCATTTCCTTCTCCAGGGGGTCTTCCCGACCCAGGGATTGAACCTGGGTCTCCCTCATTATAGGCAGACGCTTTTACCATCTGAGCTACCGGGGAAGTGGTTTAATGCATGTACAGTGGTGAGGGGTGAGAATTTTAGAGTTTCCAATAGTTTTAGGTTGTTATTTGGTCAAAACCAGAGACTTCTTTTTATCAAACCAACAATTGTTAAATTTCAAATCTTGTTTTTCCTTTTCTGAGATCAATTATTAGTCTTCTCTGCACAGGTTTTCTAAGTTATCATTTGGGGAAATATCCTTTGGACTGACAGAGATCTAGCTGCTCTTGGTTTCTTTAAGGGCAGAATCCTTGTAAATATGTCAGCAAGGTGATTTCCCTAAACTTCTAGAGACTCAAGTTTAGAAGCCCCAGAATCTTAATTGTTTTTACTGAAGTGTAGTTGATTTACAATGTTGTTATAGTTTCTGATGATTCAGATATATCTCTATATATACATTTTTTCATAGTATTTTCCATTATAGTTTATTAGAAAATATTTAATGTAGTTCCTTGTGAAGCTCCAGAATCCTGATAATAGTTAAAGCATGTAAAGCTATTGCATCCAATAATTCCTAAACATAGAGGCCGTTTTTAATTTTATTTATGCTGAAAATAAGAAACCCATGCTGCTTCCACGGTATTCTCAAATCATGAGTGACTCCAAAAGCCTATCTGCTATCAGTATAAATGTTGGTAGTTTTGCCTTTGGCTAAGGACAAGCCGTATATAATTCAGCCTGTTGGGCCAACTAGCCATAGGTAAAGATACCACCTCAACAACTTCAAAAGGAATTGCAATAGCATACCCAACACAATATTTGCAACTATTGCCTTTTAAATTAGAACAGTCAGCATTAAGCAGTTGTAAGGGACTTCATCAATGACGGAGGGGAGAGTAGCTGAGTTAAGGTTATTACATAGAAGACTTATGTGAAAAGAAGTTAATGAAAGGAATTCATAGGAGGTGGGAGTTGCTGGCTGAGAAATGTTGAATGTGGTGAGAATTCAGGATGGCTTCTTCTGCATGAGGCACAAAAATGGTTAGAGGAGATCCCACAGTAATTTTCTCAGTGCCCTTAACCAAAAGGACAGTAGCCCTAGTGGCCCTAAGGCAAGGGGTATCCCCATAGCACAGGCTCCAGTTGTTGGATGTAGTATTCTGTGGGTCAGTGGTGGTCCCTGTATCCTGAGGTGAGTACCCCAAGGACATTCCCTTCCTTTTTATATACAAAAAGGGAATCAGATAATTGGATTAACTACACTAAAGCTTTTGACTGCATGGATCATAACAAACTGGGGGAAATTCTTAAAGAGATGGGAATACCAGACCACCTTACTTGCCTCCTGAGAAATCTGTATGCAGGTAAAGAAGCAATAGCTAAAACCGGACGTGGATCAAGGGACCGTTTCTAAATTGGAAAAGGAGACATCAAAGCTGTATATTGTCACCCCGCTTATTTAACTTATATATAGAGTACATCATGCAAAATGCCAGGCTGGATGAAGCACAAGCTGGAATCAAGATTGCCGGGAGAAATATCAATAACCTCAGATATACAGATGACACCACCCTTATGGCAAAAGCTAAGAAGAACTAAAACACCTCTTGATGAAGATGAAAGAGGAGAGCGAAAAAGCTGGCTTAAAACTCAACATTCAAAAAACTAAGATCATGGCGTTGGGTCCCATCACTTCATGGCAAATACATGGGGAAACAATGGAAATAGTGACACACTTTATTTTCTTAGGCTCAAAAATCACTGTGGGTGGTGACTGCAGCCATGAAATTAAAAGATACTTGCTACTTGGAAGAAAAGACATGACTAACCTAGACAGCATATTAAAAAGCAGACACTACTTTGCTGACAAAGTTCCCTCTAGTCAAAGCTATGGTTTTTCTGGTAGTCATGTATGGGTGTGAGTTTTGGACCATAAAGAAGACAGAGCACCAAAGAATTGATGCTTTAAAACTGTGGTGCTGGAGAAGACTCTTGAGAGTCCCTTGGACTGCAAGGAGAACAAACCAGTCAATCCTAAAGGGAATCAACACTGAATATTCAATCAACACTGAATTGGAAGGATGATGCTGTAGCTGAAGCTCCAATACTTTGTCCACCTGATATGAAGAGTTGACTCATTTGAAAAGACCCTGATGCTGGGAAAGATTGAAGGTAGGAGGAGGAGTAGGGGGCAACAGAGGATGAGGTGGTTTGATGGCATCACCAACTCAATGGACATGAGTTTGAGCAAACTCCAGGAGATGGTAAAGGACAGGGAAGCCTGGCATGTTGCAGTTCATGGGGTTGTAGAGTTGGACACGACTGAGTGACTGAACAATAATGAAAGGCAGATGGGTTCATCCAAGTCTCCTTTAAGGCCCTAAAAACTGTCATCTGGTTCTTCCCAAAAAATTGGATCAGGTTTTTTATTGTTCAGTAAAATCTACAGATTTGGCCATAGGATAGAAATTTGGAATCCAATTTTGGAAATAACCACCTAGTCTGAGAATACCTTGTGAAGGACAGTTAGTTTTGATTGGGGGAAACAGGGCACTGGAAAGCCTATCTGGATGTAGGCATAGCCCTTATTCTCGTATCAGATGCCCAAATACCAAACCGGGGTTTAGGAAAACTGCAATTTTTCTTTGGTTATCTTATATCCCCTTAAGGCTGAAGGCTTTAGTAAGTGGATGCTGTCTTCCATGAGGAGTCTTGAAGATGAGAGCAAAGAAGAAAATCATCCACTTAATGGCAACTAAGTAGAATCTCTATGAACGTTTGTATCATCAAGCATCAAGATCAGCTGTCAGGATTTGTGAGAAGTGAGGACTGTCAGGAAAACCCTTGTTTTTCTTTCTAAGTGAAGACAGATTGGTACTGTCTAGCATCAACCAAAATACTGAAGATGCATTGCATTAATCAGTCAGAGTGAAGAATCTGCTTCTATTGGGAATGGATGTTAGTAACATATGAGGGTTAGGAACAACAGGTTCTGAAGGGATAACAATGTTGTTTACTGCTCAGATGTCCTGGTCAAACCTGCACTCTTGGCCTTTAGGTTTTCTCACCAGCAAAATGGGAAGGTTAGAGGGCCTAAAACAAGGGATAATGAGGCTTGGAGCCCTGAAATCTTCTATTATGAGCATTTTGCCTTGAAGGGATTCTTTCTTATAGGATATTGAATAAATATGGGAAGGGGTTTTAAAGGGTTTATTTGGATCTTGATAGGAGTTACTCTTTGAATTTACACAATATCTGTTGGAAATTTTGCACATAAGGAAGATGGTAGCTAATTTTGCCCATAAGGAGGATGGTACTTCAATCATTTCCTGAGCCTTGCCTCTACCTCCAAATTTCATCATCTTTTATCCATCCCTTTACCCCCCAATCTTAGAGCTAGACATACTTGAGCTAGACAAACTGACGCCAAAAATGAGATACATCAGCAACATAAGATACATCAGATAACTTAAATGCATTGCAAATGGGATATTCCAAACCTTAATATACATGTTGCCTAACATGCAAATTTCAAACTCCAAGGCCAGAAGGGATGTTTATTAAACTGAGACAACTGTTTAGCATCTCCAAAATTACAGCATGAAGTGGCATCCCAAGTTCCTAGTTTATCTCACAATTCTTTTTTTTTTTTTTTTTAATCTCGCATTTCTTGACTGAAAATCTCCTCTAACTCAATTCCAACAGGGTGATTCTGTTTCATGGTTCCAAACACATCACATCACTCCTTAGTTCAAACTCACTTAGAGGTTCTTTTCCTGATCTCATTGAGAGAGTCATTTCCTAGGCAGGTTGATAAGAAGTCTGGGAGTCCCCAAGGAGAGAGGGGTCTGGAATTCTCAAGAAGAAAGAAAGGACAAACTTTTTTTTCTTTCCTCTACATTCCTTAGGATTATATAACAATAATGTATCCTGCCTGAGGACAGTCTCTGAATTAAACCTTCTGGCTAATTCTGTTATCTTAAAATGTAAATTATGGGAGTAGGTCTGGTGAGGTCTTTACAACCTCCAGACATTCTTTGGATTCATTGGAGTGTATATAACTCCATTGCTAACACTAGCAAGTAGGTTTTCTGCCCCCTTCTGATGTTTAATGTCAGAAGCTTTCTCTATCCCTTTTATACTTTAATAAACTCTATTGCACAAAAGTTCTGAGCGATCAAGCCTCGTCTCTGGCCCCTGATTGAATTCTCCTCTGGAGGCCAAGAATTCTGGCGTCTTTTTGTGGGTTCAGCAACAACCTTTCATCTTGGGTGCTTGACCGGGATTCTTCAGGACAAGGTAAGGATGCTTGGAGCTCTAGTTCTTTGTTCTCCTAGCGAACACGTTTTCTGCTGTACTTTACTAACTCTATGGTGTGCTTGCATGAATTAATGAAACGCACTGTGCAAAGCAAGTGAGGAGCCCTTCTCTGCGGTTCTGCGGTGACCTCATATGGCTTATGGCAGAAACCTGTCGGGGGTTTATACCCACCTGCCAATGCCAAGAGGCACCCAACGTCTCCTTCGGGGACCGACCAGAAATGGCCAAAGCATGTGGACTGAACTCTCCTTTCTCAGTCAAACTTTTCAGTCTCTTTGACCATTCCATAACTGCTTGGAAATTAGAAGTACGAACCTAACTTTTCGGATCATAGACTTTCAAGGGACTTGTGATCTGTGCTGTTACTGAGTACTATGACTTAGGTCCCAAATTTGGATTGGTAGTCAGGAAGCACCTAGCCTCGCTAGGAATCGAAAGTTCAGAAGCTGGATGGAGCTCTAGCTACAAGAGCATCTCTGAGGTTAAAGGTTACTCAGATTGGAACTACAGTGGGTCCCCCCTCCCCCCACCTTTGGTAATGCTGGCTCTTACTGGATAAGAGGAGGCTCTTATACTGGGGTGGTGGCACTTGGAAGAAACATCTCCGTTTCATGTTCATATCGGTCTTATTGTGGTCGGGAATATACTCAGGGTCATGCACAGGCACTCAGGTGATGAATGTTTCCCCCAGTGGTTTAGCCTGGGAGGCATTCCGGAAGGTTACTCTGATCACACCCCGGGTGGCATCAGAGGCAAGCAAGGTTTTAATGGTGAGGAGCTGGACATCAATCAGGGATGCCATCAGGTCTCCCCTGGTGCATCTCCACCCCATCTCGGTGGTAGAGCCAGGAGGGACGAGTAGGTCACCTGCGTCGGTAAGGGACAGACTAAGTCCGACCAAGGAAGGAAAACTTTGGTGTCAAGTCTGTCTACACCCCCATCTAGAGCAGGGAGGGACGCCTCCGGTAGAAAGAGGGCACTGGTTGCTTTTTTCTCCCTTACTGGTGGGAGCTAACAACTCCAGCCTCACTCCTTTGAACTGTATCCTGAAAAACTGGGATAGATTTGATCCCCAGGGCTTGAAGAAGACACACCTGGTCTTCCTATGTGATACTGCAAGGCCATGGTATCCACTGGAGGATGGTGAACGGTGGCCGGTTGGAGGGTCTCTTAAGTATAATACTGTTTTATAACTAGACCAGTTCTGTAGAAAACAAAGGAAATGGGTAGAAGTAGCATATGTGTTGCCCTTTTTCTCGCTGCGAAATATGCCAGACTTGTGTCCTAAGGGTATAGATTTGGGTGTGACTCCTTCAGCTCCCTCCTGTCCTCCTACTTTGCTAGATGAGATGGAGGACAGGAGACAAAGAGATAAAGAAAAGCAGGTTTCTCCAATCTATCCCTGGGACCATATGTGCAGAGCAGCCAGAGAGACTGAGGAACAGCCACACAAGCTGGTCCCTCTTCATGAATCACCCACCGGGAGAAATAATCAGTCTATGAGAGTTAATAAGCCTTTTTCTTATCAAGAAATGCAAAGAATCAAGGAGGATCTGGGAGACTATTTAGAGGGCCCAAAAAAATATCTTAGAGCTTTTAAAGGTGTTGCTCTGCTTTATGACCTTACTTGGAAGGATGTGATGTATATCTTGGGACAAACGCTGACTCCCGACTCAAAAACTCGAGTTTTGGGAAAAGCTGTTGCTTATGGAGATGAATGGTTTGATAATGAGTCAATAGGAAAGAGGGAGGACGAGATAAGCGCCCTCCCCACTGGGAATCAGGCGGTCCCAGTTACAGAACCAGACTGGGACTACAACACAGCTAAAGGAAAATGGGATCAGAGTCATTTTGTCAGATGTATTCTTGGAGGACTCAGGCAGGCAAGCGTGCGTTAAGCCTTTAAACTATGCCAAATTGGCAAACATAGAACAGGAGGAGAAGGAAGCTCCTGGTAAATTCCTAGATAGACTGAGAGAAGCCCTTCACAGATTCACTGAGATTGATCCTGAAAGCGAAAAGGGAAAAGTGATCTTAAAGGATAGATTTCTCACTCAGCTGGCTCCAGACATCCGCCATTAGCTATTAAAATGGGCGTTATGGACCAAATCTGTCTTTAGGTAATCTGTTTCAACTGGCTCAGACAGTCTATTATGGTAGGGAATACGAGGAAAAGAAAGAAAGGCAGAAAAGGGCAAAGGAACAGGTGGAAGCCCTCGCAATGGCTATGAGAACCATTCTTAAACAGCCTGAGAGAAATGCCCAGAGGGACCCAGGTGAAAAGGGATGGGCTTGCTATTACTGTGAGGGGCACCTCAAGCGGGATTGCCCTCAGTCATCTAAGCTGCCCCGGCTCCATGTCCAGTCTGCAGAGGACCACACTGGAAGAGAGGCTGCCCCCAGAGGCATAGGTTTCAGGGGTCAGACTCTCAAGACAATCAGGACTGAAGGTGCCCAGGGGTCCCCACACAAGCTCCCGTCCTAATTACACCTGAGGAATCCCGGGTATTAATAACTGTGGAGGGCCAATCCGTCGATATCCTTTTAGATACTGGGGCAACTTACTCTGTGCTTACTGAAGCCCCTGACCCACTTTCTTTCCAATCCGCTTCCATAATGGGACTGTCTGGACGACCCAAAAGAAGGCCCTGATAATCTATGTGAGCCTACTTCTGCTGACTCCAGAAATCCTGAGTCTGCTGTTTGATCCTCAAGACAATGTCTTCCTGTCCTGGGCTCACTCCTACGCTGCATTTCATAATCGGTCTAACTGCTGGGTCTGCAGAGCACTCCCCTCTTCATCAGTGGAAGGCTTGCCACAGTGGACATCTCCACTTCAAGGAAAATACTTTCTCCAAGTCTGCAAATACCTTCAACAACAATCATATGTGATGCCTCTTCTTACATCTAACAACCTTAAGATGGACTGATGTAACTATGGACATAATGTGAATTTTCATTTTGATTTTAACTTTGTTTAATGACTATTTTGCCTTATGTCTGTAACTGTATAATGGGGTTTTCTAACCGTCTAAAAGCTTTTAATTTACAAATGGTTGTCTAAACTCCTATGAGTGCCACAGCCTCCTCCAACTATTACTTGGGGCCCCTAGACCAGAGACTCTCAATATGAGGGTTAGGAGAATATGTTGCCTCAACAATTTAGGGACCACGCCCCTAAACAGCAGGAAGTAGTTATGGTATGCAAATGACACCCCTTTCCCTTGGCAACATAGTTCTCCTAAAAGAAAAGGTGGGAATGAGAGTCATTTCCTAGGCAGGTTGATAAGAAGTCTGGGAGTCCCCAAGGAGAGAGGGGTCTGGAATTCTCAAGAAGAAAGAAAGCACAAACTTTCTTTTCTTTCCTCTACATTCCTTAGGATTATATAACAATAATGTATCCTGCCTGAGGACAATCTCTGAATTAAACCTTCTGGCTAATTCTGTTATCTTAAAATGTAAATTATGGGAGTAGGTCTGGTGAGGTCTTTACAACCTCCAGACATTCTTTGGATTCATTGGAGAGTATATAACTCCATTGCTAACACTAGCAAGCGGGTACTCTTTCTGCCCCCTTCTGATGTCTAATGTCAGAAGCTTTCTCTATCCCTTTTATACTTTAATAAACTCTATTGCACAAAAGTTCTGAGCGATCAAGCCTCATCTCTGGCCCTGGATTGAACTCTTCTCCAGAGGCCAAGAATCCCTGCGTCTTTTCGTGGGTTCAGCAACAACCTTTCACCATCCCACCCTCCTTCAGTTGGCAGAACATACTTTGCCAATGCCCCCACCTATATCACTGGGGTGGGGAGTAGTTAGGGCCAAAGAAAATAATGTATTCTGTCTTTTCTTCCATTTCTTTATAGAGATCACAGAATTCTCTGCCCAGGAATCTGTTGAAGCCCTGAAAGTAGAGAAATATATTTACTTTTCTGTGTATGTAGGAATGGCAGGGAGAGATTAGGGCAATCTTTATTTTTTTTTTTAATTTTTATTGGAGTATTGTATAGTTGATTTACAATGTTGTGTTAGTGGCAGGTGTTCAGAAAAATGAATATATATATATTCATTTTGAATGAATTAAAGTGAATTGATTCAAATTAAATTTAATTCATTTGATTCAAAATGAATATATATATGTATATGTATATTTGTATATATATATATATATATACACAAACACACATATATGCACTCTTTTATAAAAGTTCTTTTCCCATATAGGCCATTACAGATTTTTGAGTAGAGTTCCCTGTGCAATACAGCAGCTTTTTGTTAGTTATCAATTTTATATATAGTAGTATGTACGTCACTCTCAACCTCCCAATTTACCCCTCCCCCATTATCCCCTGGTAACCATAAGCTTGTTTTCTACATTTGTAACTCTACTTCTGTTTTTTAATTGAAATTTTTATTGCAAAGTTTGTGATTACACATGCAGTTGTGAGAAATAATATAGAGACATCTTTGGTTGTACAGTTTCTACCAATGATAACACTTCTCAGAACTATAAAGTAGGGACCTCCCAGTGGTCCAGTGGTTGGGAATCCACCGCCCAGTGCAGAGAACACAGGTGTAATCCCTGGTTAGGGAACCAAGGTCCCACATGCGCTACGGCCGGAGAGCCCACGCACCACAACTATTGAGCCTCATGCTCGAGAGCCTGTGCGCCACAACCAAGACCCATCGATGCCAAAAAAACACATGAGTAAATGTTTTAAAAACTGTAACATATCCCAACTAGTACACTGACATTGATACCACTCAGCTTTCTTATTCAGATTAGATTCCTCCAGCTTTATTCAAACTCATGTGTGTGTGTGTGTTAATGTCTATGCAATCACTTGTATGGGTTTATGTACTCACCATCAAGAAACTCTCATGTTGTCTTTTTATAATCACAGCTATCTCTTCTCCCTCAGACTGCAGTCCCCATGACCTAGAAATCACTGATCTGTTCTCCATTTGTAAATGTTTACTTTCATAAATGTTATCTAAATGGACGGTATAGCACGTAACTTTTTTACTTGACTTTTTTGGCTCACTCAGCATGATTCCCTGGAGATTCATCCAAATTGTTGCATGCATCAAAAGTTCAATCCTTTTTATTGCTTAGTAGTATTCCATGGTATGTATATGCCACTATTTGTTTAACCAGACATCTATTGAATGGCTTCTGGATTGACTGCAATTGTCAACTATTACAAATAAAATTGCTATGAACATTTGTGTGCAGATTTTTGTGTGAACATAAGTTTTCATTTTTCTGGGGTAAATGCCCAAGAGTGCAAGTGCTAGGTTGAATGGTAATTGCATGTCTAGTTTTCTCAGAAACTTCCAAACCGCTTTCCAGAGTGACTGTATCATTTGCATTCCCACTATCACAATGTATGTGTGATTCACATTTTTACTCAGACTTTCTTTTGGTCTTTCTTTCATCAAGATGTGCTATCAGAAGGTAGATAGCTCTGATATCTCACTGATGGTCCTCACTGATGAAGGTTTCTGATCAAACTCCAAAAGCAAGAGGATGAACAAAAGGAAACTGCTACTCATCTGCATAATATAATAGTAATGTGTGCTCAGTCACTCAGTCATATCCAACTCTTTGTGACCCCATGGACTATAGCCTGCCAGGCTCCTCTACTCATGAGATTTTTCTGACAAGAATACTGGAGTGGGTTGCCATATCCCCTTCCACGGGATCCTCCTGACCCAAGGACCTAACCCGAATCTCCTGCATCTCCTGCACTGGCTGGCAGATTTTTTTTTTTTAACCACTGAGTCACCTGGGAAGATAATATAACAGTAGTAGTTGACATTTATTGAGTGCTTACTCTATGCCAGGCACTGTGCTAAAGGCTTCCTATGTACAAATCCACTTATTACTCACAACAGCTACATGGATAGGTTCTATTGTCATCCTCAATTTGGAAGCTGAGGCTTAGATATAAAAATACTTGGTTTGTGGTTTTACAGCCTGTTAACTGGTAGAGCTAGGGTTTGACATAAGGGGCTGTGCTCTCAGCTACCACAATATACTGCCTTCAGTATAATAATGAAAGAAACATATTTGTGTTCCCAGAAGCAGCTATATAGGTTACATCGTAGTTAAGACAATGTTTCTTTTTAAATATAAATTTAGATTTTACCACCTGTGGAAATTAAAGTATATCCTTGGGATATGTGTGTGAGTGTGTGGGTGTGAGATTCAATTAGATATGCACTGATTTTCCCTCAAAAGCTGCACACATCCTCAGCTGATGTCTAGTCTTATCCTCTCCCTTCTTCATATACTTCAGGCAATAGGAGAATTAATAAATACAGCACCCTGGTGTTCATCTGCAACTTAGAAGAGACAACTTAGTTCATATGAGAAGGGAATCAAGAATAATTTATCCATTGTATTCAAAGTAAATCAAAGTTCCTGGCAAATGTTTTCCCTGCTAAGCATGAACAACAGGAAAATAAGTACAATGATCAAGCAAATATACTAGAGCAAAATAAAAAACAGACAGTTAAAAGAAGGGCATTAAGAACAAGCATATACAAGACCAGTCTGAAAGAATACATGATTTAAAAATTAGAAAAAAATTTCCTGCCAATGTTTACACTATAGAAAAACAAAATAAGATCTTAAAGATAAAATGATAAAGCAACAGAGGTGAAAAGAAAAACAGTTGAAACCATGACATGAAGACAAAAACAACACCATGAGAAAACTAATAAAATGAGAAAGACCAAAGATCAAATAAACTGAAAATGGAATTAAAATACTGAGAGAGAGGAGAGGCTTGGTACAGTCATTGCACATTCAGAAAAAAGGATAAAGGATTTGAAAATTAGAAAATAACAGATGTAAAAGAGATAATGATGATATTATACAAGGATAATTGGTGTCTCTGGAGTAGAGAGACAAAAAAATGAAACAAAAAAAAGTATTTTAAAAAGAAAATTTCCCTAAAATTAATAAAGAAATCATTTTGGACGTAAGGTAGGCAGTTTGTGTTCCAGGGAAAACTGATATAGAATAATACATAGCCTGGTTGAATTAATTAGCTTTGTGGATTAAAAGGAAGAGTTAGAGGAATCAAGGTAGAAAAAACAAGTCACTTACCTGGGAGAACAAAGCTGGGCTGGCTTAGACTCTCCACAGCATCAGTGCCAGAAGAGAACGGGGCTTTGTATACAAAGTTCTGAGGGAAAAAAGTGTGACTTAAGAGTATTACTCAGCCATTAAAAAGAATTCATTTGAATCAGTTCTAATGAGATGGATAAAACTGGAGCCCATTATACAGAGTGAAGTAAGCCAGAAAGATAAACACCAATACAGTATACTAACGCATATATATGGAATTTAGAAAGATGGTAACGATAACCCTATATGCAAGACAGAAAAAGAGACACAGATGTATAGAACAGACTTTTGGACTCTATGGAGGAAGGCGAGGGTGGGATGACTGAGAGAACAGCATCAAAACCTGTATATTATCAAGTGTGAAACAGATCGCCAGTCCAGGTTGGATGCATGAGACAAGTGCTCGGGGCTGGTGCACGGTGATGACCCAGAGGGATGGGATGGGGAGGGAGGTAGGAGGGGGGTTCAGGATGGGGAACACATGTAAATCCATGGCTGATTCATGTCAATGTATGGCAAAAACCACTACAATATTGTAAAGTAATTAGTCTCCAACTAATAAAAATAAATGAAAAAAAAAAGAGTATTCAGTTTTGTTGTTTGCGAATAAAGGCAAACATGCATATTCTCAAACGTGAAAGCCTTTAGCAGCTACAGCTGTTCTGGGAAGAACTACCAGAGACGAAAACAAGCTATACAAGGAGTGGACACATGAGGGCAAAGTACTGGCGTTACATTCGGTATTTAAAGGAGACAGTGTATGCAGAGGGTAGTTCGGGAGTCAGATCACTCAAATTTGAATTTTAGCTTTGTCTATTCTCATTTTTGTCCTCAGACAAATTGTTCAACTTGCCTCTGTTCCCTTACCAGTAAGATGATGATAGTGACAATATCATTGCCAGTATCAAATGAAACAACCCATATAAAGTTCTCGGCATAGTCCACAGCATTAGATACTACTACTACAACAAAAAAATTAAAGCATATCATTATGAAAACATAATAGCTCTAAAATTTTAAGGCTTCTTATAGTCTTATAGTCTTTTATAATCTTTTTGTTTCTTAATCTTAAAAACTAATATCTCTGTGATAAATTTTTTAAACACTGAACTCTCCAGAAAGGTGGACAAGAAGTTGGTAACAAGTTACCTCTGGGGAAGGACAATGGGTGGATAAAAGATGGTGGGGGGAGTTTTTCACTGACTTTTCATCAACATGTAGCTTTTGAAATTTGTACCATGTGAATGTACGACTTGTTTTTTCAAAAGCAACTAAAATTAAAGAAACATGTACCTAAGATTCCATAATTCCTTTGTTTTTAATCGCTATTTATTTTTATTCTCTAAGTTCAGGCAGAACTAAATTTAGCATTTCAATGTAAAATTGGCATGCACAGTATGGTCCCATTTTTGCAAAATTTTTCTGAGCTACACACTGCCATCTGTATAGATGCAAAGAAAGAGGTCTGAAGTGATACCTAAAGATAACAGTGATTATTTTCTAGGTGATGAAATTTGGGGTACTTTTTCCTTATTCATGTTTTTTCAGAATTGCTTGGATTTTTAATCATCTTTAAAAAATCATTGTTCCAAATAAGCAAAGGCAAACAGTTACCAATTGTGACCTTGGTTGACAAGGAGTTTGTCCACACCTCACAGGGGACTGGGCTCTAAATGCTAAAGGCCATCCTGGAGTGTCCCATTAATGCTCCAGTTGTATGAGTCGACACCCTAACTCTCTATTTAGCAAACGCACCGCCAGTGGCTTATGATGTCCCATTGCGGGCTTTACAGGTAGATAAAGTGAAAGGCTGATTGATGCCTGAGCTACTGTCTAGCCAAACTGGACCACTTGTCATTTCCCAGAGTGACTTCGTTCCTAGTACTCCAGTCACCTAGAGTGCTACCTCCCTGACCCCTCAGTCATATCTGTTCTCTAAGCCACAGCACAAATTGTGCCTGCCACATATCTTTCCCCAACCTATAGACCCAATATCTCCCTTTGAAGCCTCAAAGCACGTTTTAACAACTATTTATGACAATTTCATTCAATGAATGCTTATTATATACACCCATGTGCTTTGTAGTATATTTGATTGTATATACTTATCCTCTGTCTTAGAAAAAATACCTGAGGACAAGAAGTATGTCATACTCATTTGGTATTTCTATAGCACCCAGCATACCCCTTTAAAGGTCAAAAACTGTTGGAGAGTTAAATAAAGGAACTCGAGTGAGATAGTACAAATGGATGTATTGGTCCTTGCCCCTGGTTCCTGGCACAAAGCTCCTGAGACCCTTGTTGCTCTTGTTGTTATTTAGTCACTAAGTCATGTCCAATTCTTTTGCGACCCACTGGACCATAGCCCACCAGGCTCCTCTGTCCATGGGATTTCCCAGGAATGAATACTGTAGTGGATTGCCATTTCCTACTCCAGGGGATCTTCCTGATCCAGGGATCAAACCTGCATCTCCTGCATTGGCAAGCTGATTGTTTACCACTGCGCCACCTGGGAAGTCCTTGTAAATTCCTAAATGAGTGAGAAGAGCACCGGAAGCAGCTTTTGTTCCAATGCAGCAACTCTGGGTGACTCTTAGATGGGGGCTGGTCCCCAGAAGGATCAAACCATAATCAGAAACTTGGGATTTTCAGCCCCAATCCTTATCCCCCAGAGAGAGAAGAGGGGCTAGAATCAGAGTTAATAATTGATCATGCTTATGTGAGGAAGCTTCCATAATATCCCAATAGTATGGGGTTCAGAAGGTTTCCAGGTTGGCAAATACAACCACACCGGGAGGGTGACACACCCCAACTCCATGGGGACAGAGCTCAGGATTGTCTCTGACCTCACTCTATGTATCTTTTCATCTGAAGCTTGCAAGTATGCTTCCCTGAGTTCTGTGAACTGCTGTAGCAAGTTAATTGAACCCGATAGGGGGTCATGAAAGCCCTTGATTTGTAGTCAAGTCAGACAGAAGTTGTGGGTAACCAACCTGGGGACCTACGACTTACAACTGTCATCTCAAGTAGGGTGTCCAGTCTTGCTGGGCAGACTCTTAAACTCGTGAAATCTGACACTGTCTTCAAGTAGATAGTGTCAGAATTGAATGTAACTGTAGGACACTCACCTGATGTCACAGATTGTTTGTTGTGGGAAAACACACACACACACTTTTGATGAGCAAAAGTGTCAGAAATGAAGTGTGTTCTGTGTAAGTAGTAAAGGAGACAAAACTGAGTCTTTCCTCATACAAGCACCCAATGATTGCTTGTTGACTAGAATTGATTACTTAGTCCTTACATATTTTTTGAAGCTTTAAAGACTTTTAGGCCTTAAAAACCAAGTGATTTACATGCCTTCAGAATTATTTTGAGTTTTTCTAAAGAGCAAATATGCCCCCTTCCTTTAAAAATACTGGCATGCTTTTGCACAGCAAAAGAACCATAAATAAAAGACAACCCTCAGAATGGGAGAATATATTTGCAAATGAAACAACTGGCAAGGAATTAATCTCCAAAATATACAAATAGGTCATGCAACTCTATATTAAAAAACAAACAACCCAATTAAAAAATGGGCTGAAGATGTAAATAAGCACATCTTCAAAGAAGACATACAGATGGCCAAAAGCACATGAAAAGATGCTCAACATCACTAATTAGAGAAATGCAAATCAAAACTACAATGAGGTATCACCTCATACCAATCAGAATGGCCATCATCAAAAAATAAACAAACTGTAAATGCTAGAGAGGGTGTAGAGAAAAGGGAACCCTCCTACATTGTTGGTGGGAATGTAAATTGGTACAACCACTATGGAAGTTCCTTAAAAAACTGAAAATAGACCTACCATATGATCCAGCAATCCCACTACTGGGCAGACACCCAGAGAAAACCATAATGCAAAAGAATGCATACACCCTGATGTTCACTGTAGCACTATTTACAATAACCAGGACAAGAGAGCAACCTAAATGTCCATCCACAGAGGAATTGATAAAAGAGATGTTTTACATATATATAATGGAATATTTTGAACTGTGGTGTTGGAGAAGACTCTTGAGAGTCCCTTGGACTGCAAGGAGATCCAACCAGTCCATCCTAAAGGAAATCAGTCCTGAATATTCATTGGAAGGACTGATGCTGAAGCTGAAACTCCAATACCTTGTCCACCTGATGCAAAGAACTGACTCATTTGAAAAGACCCTGATGCTGGGAAAGATTGAAGGCAGGAGGAGAAGGGGATGACAGAGCATGAGATGGTTGGATGGCATCACTGACTCAATGGACTGAGTTTGAGCAAACTCTGGGAGTTGGAGATGGACTGGAAGGCCTGGCGTGCTGCAGTCCATGGGGTTGCAAAGAATTTGACACAACTGAGTGACTGAACTGAATGGAATGGAATATTTCTCAACCAAAAAAAAAAAAAGAAGAAGAAGAAATAATGCCATTTGCAACAATATGGATGGACCTAGAGATGGTCATACTGAGCAAAGTAAATCTGAAAGAGAAAGATTTGGTATAATATAGCTTATATGTGGAATCTAGAAAAATGGTACAGATGGACCTATTTGCAAAACAGAAATGGAGTCAAAGGTATAGAAAATAACTTAGGGTTACCAGTTGGTGGGGGGGAGGGGAATGAATTGAGAGACTGGGATTGACATATATGCACTACTAGAAATAAAAGGGAGAAGGCAATGGCACCCCACTCCAGTACTCTTGCCTGGAAAATCCCATGGATGGAGGAGCCTGGTAGGCTGCAGTCCGTGGAGTCGCAAAGAGTCAGACATGACTGAGCGACTTCACTTTCACTTTTCACTTTTATACATTGGAGAAGGAAATGGCAACCCACTCCTGTGTTCTTGCCTGGAGAATCCCAGGGATGGGGTCGCACAGAGTCGGACACGACTGAAGTGACGTAGCAGTAGTAGGAATAAAAGAGGTAACTAATGAGAACCTACTGTAAGCACAGGGAACTCTACCCACTGCTCCTCGGTGACCCAAATGGGAATGGAATCTGAAGAAGAGTATATCTAAGTATATTTACAACCAACTCACTCTGCAGTAGACCTGAAGTGAACACAAGATTGTAGAGCAACTATACTCCAATAAAAATTAATGTTAAAAAATACTGGCACAAATCAAAATCCTTGGAAAGGGATAAGGTCCAAAGAGCTAAATAACAAATCAGTGATTTTTATTCCCATCTGTTTCACCCTGAGAAGATATACTAACACCTTAAAAACTGAAATAGGGAAGACAATTTCACCTGAGTCTCCCAATCCCTAATGCCTCAGTTACTCAGAGAAAATAAATTCATATTACTCAGCATTTTCATCTTTTAATTGGGTTCTTTAATAAAGAAAATCTTCATTTCTCAAAATCTAAATAAAGCTAATTTGGCACATATAATTGTATGTCAGTGAAAATGTCAATAAAATTTAAAGGCATCACAAATACAAAATAATATATAGAATTAAGGGAATGCTTTTATGAAAAGTGAGGGTTATATATGGAAATTAGTTACCTTTGTTCCAGGACTATCTTTCCAAAATAGGGTTTGAAAAACCTATTTCCTCTTTTTCTCCTTCAAAGGTGAGCAAAAACTAATGTGCTGCCACCTACTGACAATGGAATGAAAGTGTAGCTAAGAACACTTGAAAAGTGTTTCATCTTTTTAACTGTTGACCACAAACTTCAGAATAGGTGATTATATTATCTTATTTTAAACATAGCAATGAACACCTTCAAGATTCTTAATCTTCAGTTCACTTCAGTCACTCAGTCGTGTCTGATTCTTTGCGACCCCATGAATCGCAGCAAGCCAGGCCTCCCTGTCCATCACCAACTCCCGGAGTTTACTCAAACTCATGTCCATTGAGACGATGATGCCATCCAACCATCTCATCCTCTGTCGTCCCATTCTCCTCCTGCCTTAATCTTTCCCAGCATCAGGGTCTTTTCCAATGAGTCAGCTCTTCGCATCAGGTGGCCAAAGTATTGGAGTTTCAGCTTTAGCATCAGTCCTTCCAATGAACACCCAGGACTCATCTCCTTTAGGGTGGACTGCTTAGACCTCCTTGCAGTCCAAGGGACTCTCAAGAGTCTTCTCCAACACCACAGTTCAAAAGCATCAATTCTTCGGCATTCAGCTTTCTTTATAGTCCAACTCTCACATCATACATGACTACTGGAAAAACCATAGCTTTGACTAGACAGACCTTTATTGGCAAAGTAATGTCTCTGCTTTCTAATATGCTGTCTAGGTTGGTCATAACTTTTCTTCCAAGGAGTAAGTGTCTTTTAATTTCATGGCTGCAGTCACCATCTGCAGTGATTTTGGAGCCTCCCAAAATAAAGTCTCTCACTGTTTCCACTGTTTCCCCATCTATTTGCCATGAAGTGATGGGACTGGATGCCATGATCTTTGTTTTCTGAATGTTGAGCTTTAAGCCAACTTTTTCACTCTCCTCTTTCACTTTCATCAAGAGGCTTTTTAGTTCTTCTTCACTTTCTGCCATAAGGGTGGTGTCCTCTGCATGTCTGAGGTTATTGATATTTCTCCTGGCAATCTTGATCCCAGCTTGTGCTTCATCCAGCCCAGGGCTTCTCATGATGTACTCTGCATATAAGTTAAATAAGCAGGGTGACAATATACAACCTTGACATATCCCTTTCCCGTTTGGAACCAGTCTGTTGCTCCATGTCCAGTTCTAACCGTTGCTTCCTGACCTGCATACAGATTTCTCAAGAGGCAGGTCAGGTGGTCTGGTATTCCCATCTCTTGAAGAATTTTCCACAGTTTATTGTGATCCACATAGTCAAAGGCTTTGGCATACTCAATATAAGCAGAAGGAGATGTTTTTCTGGAACTCTCTTGCTTTTTCGATGATCGAGAGGATGTTGGTAATTTGATCTCTGGTTCCTCTGCCTTTTCTAAACTTAGCTTGAACATCTGGAAGTCCATGGTTCACGTATTGTTGAAGCCTGGCTTGGAGAATTTTGAACGCTACTTTACTAGTGTGTGAGATGAGTACAATTTGTGTGGTAGTTAGAGCACTGTTTGGCATTGCCTTTCTTAGGGATTGGTTGAAAATTGACCTTTTCCAGTCCTGTGGCCACTGCTGAGTTTTCTAAATTTGCTGGCATATTGAGTTTCACAGCATCATCTTTCAGGATTTGAAAGATCTCAACCGGAATTCCATCACCTCCACTAGGTTTGTTCATAGTGATGCTTCCTAAGGCCCACTTGACTTCACATTCCAGGATGTCTGGTTCTAGGTGAATGATCATACCATTGTGATTGTCTGGGTTGTGAAGATCTTTTTGTACAGTTCTTCTGTGTATTCTTGTGTGTATTCTTCTTCTTCTTCTTCTTCTTCTGTGTATTCTTAATATCTTCTGATTTTGTTAGGTCCATACCATTTCTGTCCTTCATTGTGCCCA
The DNA here is from genome assembly GCF_910594005.1 of Cervus elaphus. NCBI lineage: Eukaryota > Metazoa > Chordata > Mammalia > Artiodactyla > Cervidae > Cervus > Cervus elaphus. The sequence goes on from NC_057817.1 coordinate 33,560,746, forward strand.
TCTTTGCATGAAATGTTCCCCTGGTATTTCTAATTTTCTTGAAGAGATCTCTAGTCTTTCCCATTCTATTGTTTTCCTCGATTTCTTTGCAATGATCACTGAGGAAGGCTTTCTTATCTCTCCTTGCTATTCTTTGGAACTCTGCCTTCAAATGGGTACATCTTTCCTTTTCTCCTTTGCTTTTTGCTTCTCTTCTTTTCATAGCTATTTGTATGGCGTCCTCAGACAGCCATTTTTCTTTTTTGCATTTCTTTTTCTTGGGGATGGTCTCAATCCCTGTCTCCTGTACAATGTCACGAACCTCCGTCCATAGTTTATCAGGCACTCTGTCTATCAGATCTAGTCCCTTGAATCTATTTCTCACTTCCACTGTATAATCATTAGGGATTTGATTTAGGTCATACCTGAATGGTCTAGTAGTTTTCCCTACTTTCTTCAATTTAAGTCTGAATGTGGCAATTAGGAGTTCATGATCTGTGCCACAGTCAGCACCCAGTCTTGTTTTTGCTGACTGTATAGAGTTTCTCCACCTTTGCCTGCAAAGAATATAATCAGTCTGATTTTGGTGTTGGCCATCTGTGATGCCCATGTGTAGAGTCTTCTCTTGTGTTGTTGGAAGAGGGTGTTTGCACCAGTATGTTTTCTTGGCAGAATTCTATTTTCCTTTGCCCTGCTTCATTCTGTACTCCAAGGCCAAATTTTCCTGTTACTCCAGGTGTTTCTTGACTTCCTACTTTTGCATTCTAGTCCCCTATAATGAAAAGCACATCTTTTGGGGGTGTTAATTCTAGAAGGTCTTGTTGGTCTTCATAGGACTGTTCAACTTCAGCTTCTTCAGCACTACTGGTTGGGACATAGACTTCTTAACCTTAGGGGGAATAATAATCTGTAAATTGGTGTAATTGAAAAACAAAAGCACACCCCCACCCTACCCCTGGGGAGCGGCAGCAGGTCTAAAAAAGAAAAACAAAAGCAATGCATGAGTGTTAATTTCACAGATTAGAAACCTTAGCTGCATGCCTCAGTGGGGGACTGAAAAGATGGTCAAGTCATTTCCTTAAGGAGAAAAAGGGACAAAGAAATGCAAGCAGTTCTATACGAAGATACCCTAAACGCCCAGTCAATCCAGTCTTAGGTCACCGAGGAATTTTGTGCAGGAGACTAATGGCCATTTGTGAGACAGGGTGTGCTACCCCTCACAGGGAGAGGAATCTGTTCTCAAACAGCACTATTTCCCCCTCGGTGATACTTACATATCTATAGAAGGAAGCTAAATTCTCCTTGAAAGCAGGTTTCCAGGGCCCACTCATTGGATGAGCAGTTTCCCAATCAGCACACAATGAATACTCTAAGCCAAGGACAGCAAGGATCTGCACTTTTCATATCTCCCACAGATTCCTGGCTCTGCATGCAGTCCCCCCCACGTGGTAGGGGCTTTATCAATATTAGCTGGCTGAACAAGTAAGGGGAACCTCTTTCTGTTTCTCTTTCATTTTCTGTGTTTGAGCTCCAAGGAGTGCATCGGAATCTGTTTATATATTGCTTTGATTAGTTTGATATCTTTGGTGAAAATTAGCTTGGGCTCGAATCACTAAGATAACTCCTCAGTTTTCCACTTCAGTCAGTGTTATTCGTCAATTAAGTTTCTAGTAAATTTTAAGCTGAAATGTTACACCTGCCTCCGTTAAAACCTCCAGGTCTCCATTAGTGTGAAACCTGAAGGTTAACTCTGAACATGTCATCCATGGGTGGAATCCAGGGAGAAAGTGGAAGAAGCACTTATACTTAATTAGGAGGGTTAGAAATAGTTTTGAAAATAATTTGTTTAGCCTTCCTGATTAAAAGAAAATTATTTAGTTTGGGGAGGCACCTTCCTTTTTTTTAGGTCACTAAAACTGGACTCACGAAGCTAAAGCCAGGAAGGCATCAGGCAATTGCTCTTGTTGTTGTTCAGTTGCTCAATCATATCCAGCTTTTTGCGACCCCATGGACTGCAGCACGGCACACATGCTTCCCTATCCTTCACCATCTCCCAGAGCTTGCTCAAACTCATGTCTATTGAGTCGATGATGCCATCCAACCAGCTCATCCTCTGTTTTCCCCTTCTCTTGCTGCCCTCAATCTTTCCCAGTATCAGGGTCTTTTTCAATAAGTGGGCTCTTCACATCAAGTGGCCAAAGTATTGGAGCTTCAGCTTCAGCATCAGTCCTTCCAGTGAGTATTCAGGGTTGATTTCCTTTAGAATTGACTGGTTTGATCTCCTTGCAGCCCAAGGAACTCTCAAGAGTCTTCTCCAACACCACAATTTAAAAGCATCAATTCTTCAGCACTCAGCCTTCTTTATGATCCAACTCTCACATCTGTATATGACTACTGGAAAAATCATAGCTTTGACTATATGGACTTTTGTTGGCAAAGTGATGGCAATTTTACATTAATTTTATTAAGTTCACATTGGCCAGGAGCCCAACAGGTTATGGTCTGGAAGTCTTCCCTGTTCAAAGGTCGTCAGCTCTACATCAAGAACTCATGCATAGACACAGGCACAGAGTCTAACACCTGGAGCCTTTGCAAATTTTCCAGGATCTTTTTATCAAACCATCCAATGTAATGCACTTCACAATGTGTGACTAAGAGCTCTTATCTTAGACAAGAAGGAGATCTAAACAGCAGCAAAAGATAAAGTGAACAGATGATTAAAAATTTGAAACTTTGTAAGATTCCGGAAGATAAGATCACAATTTGAAATGATGGTGAGTGACATCATGAAGGAGGCAGGGTTTGAACAGGTCTTTAAGAATCAGTGGAATTTTGCAGTTTGGGGTTTGGGAAGGGAGAAAAAATTTTCCAATGCCATCCAAGAGAAACTGAATATGTTTATCTGAATATGAATATGAACAGGATGTGTTCAACTTGGCTGCTGTGAGCCTAATCTGCACTGCCAAAAAGTAGCAACTAAGTTGGGATAACAACATAATGTACATGCTCTGAAATCAGGTGCCTGGGTATAGTCCTGGCCTCATCACTCATTTGTCATGTGACCTTGAGCAAGCTATTTAGTATCCGGATCCTCAATTGCCTTTTCTGTAAAATGAGGACAATAGAAGGGCATACTCCATACAATTATTTTAAGGATTAAAAGAAAGAATTCCTGCACTGTGGTCAGTGTCTGGAATACAGCAAATGACAATAAACATTATCTATTATATTTGGTGAGTTTGTACTTGATTTACTAAACAATGAAGAGTTACCAAAGGTTTCTGAGCAGAAGAGCTATATGTTTCAAGCTGAAACTCTACAGTAAATAATTTATTAATGAAACTTCAGTTCAGTTCAGTCGTTCAGTTGTGTCCAACTCTTTGCCACCCCATGGACTGCAGCACGCCAGGCTTCCCTGTCCATCACCAACTCCTGGAGCTTGCTCAAACGCATGTCCATCGAGTCAGTGATGCCATCCAACCATCTCACCCTCTGTAGTCCCCTTCTCCCACCTTCAGTCTTTCCCAGCATCAGGGTCTTTTCCAATGAGTCAGCTCTTCGCATCAGGAAGCCAAAGTAATGGAGTTTCAGCTTCAGCATCAGTTCTTCCAATGAATACTCAGGACTGATTTCCTTTAGGATTGACTGGTTGGATCTCCTAGCAGTCCAAGGGACTCTCAAGAGTCTTCTCCAACACCACAGTTCAAAAGCATCAATTCTTCGGCACTCAGCTTTATTTATAGTTCAACTTTAACATCCATACATGACTACTGGAAAAGCCATAACTTTGATTAGACAGACCTTTGTTGGCAAAGTAATGTATCTGCTTTTTAACATGCTGTCTAGGTTGGTCATAGCTTTTCTTCCAAGGAGCAAGCATCTTTTAACTTCAAGGCTGCACCACTCACCATCTGCAGTGATTTTGGAGCCCAAGAAAATAAAGTCTCTCACTATTTCCGCATCTATTTGCCATGAAGTGATGGGACAAGATGCCATGATCTTAGTTTTCTGAATGTTCAGTTTTAGGCCAACTTTTTCACTTTCCTCTTTCACTTTCATCAAGAGGCTCTTCAGTTGAAAAAAAAAATTGAAAAGTTATATTTAAAAATACCAGATAGGGAAACTTTGCAACTGTCCAGGGAAGAAGTCATAAAAATCAGAATTATAGGTAAAGTGATAGAAGATAGAAGGAAGAGGAGCAGAAGAGACAGTTATGAAAACCTTTAAGAGAACTTATTAACAGGACTGAATGTGAAGTGTAAGGAATGGGCAGGAGTCAAAGACAATGCTAAGCCTTTGAACCTGGAAACCAGAAAAACTTTGGTGAGGAAAATAAATGTGAGTAACTTAAGTGATTTAGGGGAAAGTTACCCAAGTGGAGTTCTCCAAAGATAGTCACCAATTTAAATATAGATCTCAGAAGAGAAGTAAAAATTAGATTAAGTATCTTCAATTTAGGGGTGAAAGTAACTTTTGGATGAAAAGAACATCAATGAAGGTTAACAAAGTCAAACCATCTGACTCAAAATTCCTTGTTCCTCCTGCCTATGGATATTACATGAGTTCTAATCCATCAGAAGAAAAAGAAAGGGTCTTATATATGTTAAACGTTCAACTCCTGAATTTTCCATCTCCTAGCCACATGTCACTTTAGGAATCAGCTTCTTCATCTGGAAAATAAAATCAATGCTAATAACTTCTTCAGAGTTATTCTGGGTATCAAACGAAGTCCTGATCTCTTTCTGGCTAACTCAACGTGATCATCCACAGATACAAAATGAAATTTCTCTTCCTGAAGGTCCCTGCTCCCCTGAGCTTGTTCCTACATACTCCTGTGCCCACAGTCTCTTTCTTCTTCACCAGTAATCACTTGAACTCATCTTGCTCAAACTTTCCAATTCTTGGTCAAATTCTAAAAGGCTGCTATTCCAACCCCTACTCACTCAAAAAACCCATCCCTGGACCTCATCTGCCTTACCTCCTCCACTCCCATCTACTGTCTAATGTTATTCTTTTAACTCCCTCATTCTCTCCTTTTTCATTTTCATTTCATTATAAAGTCATATCTAAGTTTAGCTTATCAACCCCATAAGGACTTAGTTTCTTGCTTGTTAGCCCTCAACCCAATACAAAATTAACATTCCCCACGCCATTATATGCAACACACATAGTCACATATATACATGTAACAAAGTTGTTTTGTCTGCAGGAAAAAAAAAACCCTATTGATCTCAGAACAGATTTTTTTCTACTCTTTGGCCATGAGAGGAGGAGATCCCAAAGACCACAATATGAGTCCATTGGACCATTCTCGTCTTCCCTCATCTTATACCACAAATTCTAATCAAGTAGTTTTTGACTCTGCTTAATTTCACCTTGAGTAGGCCCTAAGACCTCCGTAAATGATATTATATCTACTTACAAGACAGCTTAACAAGATACCTTCAAATTTACCATAAATTGCTGCAGACTTGGGATGTCTTTTGTTTTCCAGGAAAGCCAGAATGCTGCTTTCTGTACTCTCTGAGTATGGTGACCTATAATTTCAAAATCTTCTGTAGCCTGTATTTTGGTTTCCCCGACCATTCATTAGTCTGACAAATGTCTGTTATCACCTGAAGCATTTACATTCCAAACCTAAGAGAAGTTTTCTACTCAGCATCTCTTTGTTCTCAGCAAATAATCTGGGTCTTACCAAGCAATTTTCCAGAAAGAGCACAGACTACAGTATATGCAGTGCAGTGGAACACTGAACTCTCACTGCAGCCTTCAACGCCAGCAGCAAGTGTAGTCTTTATATGCATTTTGCTGCATATTATAATCAATAGTGTGTGTTGCTGCTGCTGCTGCTAAGTCGCTTCAGTCGTGTCCGACTCTGTGTGACCCCATAGACGGCAGCCCGCCAGGCTCTCCTGTCCCTGGGATTCTCCAGGCAAGAACACTAGAGTGGGTTGCCATTTCCTTCTCCAATGCATGCATGCGTGCTAAGTCGCTTCAGTCATGTCTGACTCTGTGCGACCCCATGGACAGCAACTCACCAGACTCCCCTGTCCACAGGATTCTCCAGGCAAGAATACTGGAGTGGGTTGCCAATTTCCTTCTCCAATAGTGTGTGTTATTAGATATTAATTATAGATTTTGCACTACTTTATGTGATGTGGAAGATTTGGAAGTAGAAATAAAGATTGCATCTGGTTTGAATATGACTTTATACCCAGCCCTTGGTATATTGTCTGGCAAATGAAAGACAATAAGAATATTAATTGAACAAGTGAATAGGAACTCTGAGAAAATTAACACTTGAGAAGCTATAGAGAAGGACACAAGTTAACTCACAGTTAGGCGCTCCCTTAGGCAGTGGTACAGCTATAATGGATGTAGGAATTCAGAAAAAAAAAGAGATTACTGAGGACTGAAGTCATTATGGTGAAGCACACACCTTTTGGGTTAAGTGTATTGGCCCAAGCATGGTAGAGAGGGCCTACATTTCAGGTGGAAGAGGAAGACTGTAAATAAGGGCCAAAACCTGAAGTATTAAATCAGTGGAGAAATCAGAGACATATAGTCAAGAATAAAGTTAGATAATAAATGGGACAAGGTAACAACAGGGAGAAAAAGGCAGAGGAATTACCTGTGAATCAAGTGTCAAAGTTTGGTTTTTAGTTTCTTGTTGAGAATTCAAAATGCTGTTTTCATGTACAAAAGCCTACAAGTTGTGATCTAAACTCATGAATAACCCTAATATACACATTTCTCATTTTTCATGAGATGACTAGAGAGATATATCCATAATTAATTATCGAGCCTATCTGCTCTTTCTTGGAGAATTTTAGTTTTCACCGACCTCTCAGAAGACTATTGGAATAAGTTCACCTAAACTCAGGAACAACTCAGCAATCCTTTTAGTCAAACTTTAATCAACTCCTCTTCAGTGACCATTTCAAGCCTTCATCAGTCTCCTTGAGATCCTTGCCACTGTCCCTGGTAGCAAATGACTTGAACCATCACTTTTGGATCAAATGAAACCATCAGTGAATGCCTTTAATGTCAACATGCCCTTAAAAGTGTGTATATCACCCCTCTTTTCAATTTATTTTCCTCCCCTTATCATCTATCCTTGATCCCTCCCCTCTATAATCCTCCTATTTCCCTTCCTTTCCCTTCTCTGCTCAGTCTCTTCACGCTTCCATCATGAGCATCTCCAGACCCACAACTTCAGTTACAAATACACTGATACCTCCTTAAGTCTTTGTCACCAGATAAATTTTTTTACTGAGCTCCTGATTCTTCTTTACAGTGTCTAGGAAATTCCACTTGGATATACCACAGAGACATGTCCAAAATTTAGCTTTCCATGTGTGGCAAAGCTTCCCAGGTGGCACAGTGATAAAGAATCTGCTGCAATGTGGGTGACCCGGGTTCAATCCCTGAGTCAGGATGATCCCCTCAAGAAGGAAATGGCAACCCACTCCAGTATTCTTGCCTGAGAAATTCCATAGAGGTGAATGGCATGCTAGTCCATGGGGTCACAAAGAGAGTCAGACACAACTTCAGCGACTGAGCATGCAAACACACATGTGGCAGGCCACATAATCGCACCTCAGAGATATCTACATCCTAAAACATTCATTGGATCGTAGAGAAAGCAAGGGAATTCCAGAAAAAAACATCTACTTCTGCTTCATTGACTACGCTAAAGCCTTTGACTATGTGGATCACAACAAACTGGAAAATTCTTTTTTTTTTTTTTTTTCAAAGAACTGGGAGATTTTATTGAACACATGACACTTGCCAAACCAAGGATATTGACAAAACTTCTAAACTTGATTCAAAAAGTTTTTTTTTTTTCTGAGATAGGTTTTTTTTTTTTTTTTCATTTATTTTTATTAGTTGGAGGCTGATTACTTTACAATATTGTAGTGGGTTTTGTCATACATTGACATGAATCAGCCATGGAGTTACATGTATTCCCCATCCCGATCCCCACTCCCACCTCCCTCTCTACCCGATCCCTCTGGCTCTTCCCAGTGCACCAGGCCCGAGCACTTGTCTCATGCATCCAACCTGGGTTGATCTGTTTCACCATAGATAATATACATGTTTCGATGCTGTTCTCTCGAAACATCCCACCCTCACCTTCTCCCACAGAGTCCAAAAGTCTGTTCTGTATTTCTGTGTCTCTTTTTCTGTTTTGCATATAGGGTTATCGTTACCATCTTTTTAAATTCCATATATATGTGTTAGTATGCTGTAATGTTCTTTATCTTTCTGGCTTACTTCACTCTGTATAATGGGCTCCAGTTTCATCTATCTCATTAGAACTGATTCAAATGAATTCTTTTTAATGGCTGAGTAATATTCCATGGCATATATGTACCACAGCTTCCTTATCCATTCGTCTGCTGATGGGCATCTGGGTTGCTTCCATGTCCTGGCTATTATAAACAGTGCTGCGATGAACATTGGGGTGCACGTGTCTCTTTCAGATCTGGTTTCCTCAGTGTGTATGCCCAGAAGTGGGATTGCTGGGTCATATGGCAGGTCTATTTCCAGTTTTTTAAGAAATCTCCACACTGTTCTCCATAGTGGCTGTACTAGTTTGCATTCCCACCAACAGTGTAAGAGGGTTCCCTTTTCTCTACACCCTCTCCAGCATTTATTGCTTGTAGACTTTTGGATAGCAGCCATCCTGACTGGCATGTAATGGTACCTCATTGTGGTTTTGATTTGCCTTTCTCTGATAATGAGTGATGTTGAGCATCTTTTCATGTGTTTGTTAGCCATCTGTATGTCTTCTTTGGAGAAATATCTGTTTAGTTCTTTGGCCCATTTTTTGATAAGAAATGGGAATACCAGACCGCCTTACCTGTCTCCTGAGAAACCTGTATGTGGGTCAAGAAGCAAAAGTTAGAACTGGACATGGAACAATGGACTGGTTCAAAATTTGGAAAGGGGTACATTAAGGCTGTATATTGTCACCCTGCTCATTTAACTTCTATGGAGAGTACATCATGTGAAATGTTGGGCTGGATGAATCCCAAGTTGGAATCAAGATTTCTGGGAGAAACATCAATAACTTCAGATATGCAGATAATACCACTCCAATGGCACAAAATGAAGAACTAAAGAACCTCTTGATAAAGGTGAAAGAGGAGAGTGAAAAAGCTGGGTTAAAACTCAACATTCAAAAAACTAAGATCATGGTATCAGATCCCTTCAGTTCATGGCAAATAGAAGGGGAAGAAGTGGAAGCAGTGACAGATTTTATCTTCTTAGGATTCCAAAATCACTGTGGATGGTGACAGCAGCCATGAAATTAAAAGATGCTTGCTCCTTGGAAGGAAAGCTATGACAAACCTAGATAGCATATGAAAAAGCATTTTGCCAACAAAGATCCATATAGTCAAAACTATGTTTTTTCAGTAGTCATGTATGGATGTAAGAACTGGACCATAAAGAAAGCTGAGTGCCAAAAAACTGATGCTTTCAAACTGTGGTGCTGAAGAAGACTCTTGAGAGTCCCTTGAACATCAAGAAGATCAAATCAGTCAATCCTAAAGGAAATCAACTCTGAATATTGATTAGAAGGACTGATGCTGTAGCTGAAGCTACAATACTTTGGCCACCTGATGCAAGGAGCCAGTTTATTGGGAAAGACCCTGATGCTGGGAGAGACTGAGGGCAGGAGGAGAAGCAGGTGGCAGAGGATGAGGTGGTTAGAAAGCATCACTGACTCAGTGGATGTGACTTTGAGCAAACTCTGGGAGATAGTGGAGGACAGAGGAGCCTGGTGTGCTGGAGTCCGGAGGGTCTCAAAGAATCAGACATGACTTAGAGACTGAACAACTACAATCCCCCAAATCTATGAATATAAGGTTGCAGATGGAATTAAGGTTGCCAGCCTACTGACCTTAAACTAGAGAAACTATCCTGGATTTTCTAGGTGGACCCAATGTAAGCACAAGGGTCCATAAAGGTGAAAAAAGGAAGGCAGAAGAGGAGAGTTAGAGTGAGATAGTGACTACGGGAAAATGATTAGAGGGATGCAACATTATTCACAGTGAGGATGAAGGAAGTGGGAGGACATGAGCCAAGGAATGTGGATGACCTCTAAAAAATGGAAAAAACAGGGAAATGGATTCTCTTCCAGAACCTCAAAAAATTAAAAAAAAAAAGAAAAAGAAATACTGAACACAGTCCTGCTGATTTTAGCTACAGTTCAGTTCAGTTCAGTTGCTCAGTTGTGTTGGACTCTTTGTCAACCCATGGACTGCAGCACGCCAGGCCTCCCTGCCCATCAGCAACTCCCGGAGTTTATCCAAACTCATGTCCATTGAGTCGGTGAGGCCATCCAACCATCTCATCCTCTGTCATCCCCTTCTTCTGCTTTTAATCTTTCCCTGCATCAGGGTCTTTTCTAATGAGTCAACTGTTTGCATTGGGTGGCCAAAGTATTGGAACTTCAGCTTCAGCACAGTCCTTCCAATGAATAATCAGGGTTGATTTCCTTTAGGATTGACTGGTTTGATCTCCTTGCTGTCCAAGGGACTCTCTAGAGTCTTCTCCAGCACTACAGTCCAAAAGCATCAATTCTTTAGCACTCAGCTTTTTTTTTATTGCCCAGCTCTCACTCTTGCATCCATACATGACTACTGGAAAAACCACAGCTTTGACTATATGGGCCTCTGTAGACAAAGTAATATCTTTGCTTACCTAAAGTCTATTCCTTCTGATTCCTCAGAGTTTTTCAGTGCATCCTTCTCTTTAAATTAACTGCCTTTCTCAGAAAATAGTTTATGTTTCTTTTGATAAACAGCATCCTCTTTTGTTTTGGTTGTTACAGTGTTGAATGGCTTCTCATCTTTTTCATCTCTACATTGGCATTTTTTTCTTCCACCTACTTTTTTTTTTTAAGAAAAACAAAGAAATAGGACTATGGAAAGATGGTAAATCAAGATAACATGGAGATTTCCTTCTATAGACATTTAGAAAACAAAAGTAAAAGAGAAAAGTGGAAGTGCATACCGCAGACAGCAAAAAGGGCAAGAGTGGGGATGAGGAGTTTAAATTTCAAGTGCAGAAACGAAGCAGAAACTGAAAACTAGGGCAGTAGATACATGAGCAGATACTCTTATGCTCTGGGGAGTGTTTACTAGTCTCTATTACCCTCTTGATTTTAACATCTCAAGCAGCAATAGAAAATGAATCCTTCAGGCCTACATAAGTTGGGGTTAGAATTGAAATCTCTGATTAAAGAAACCAGAAAACTCAAAGGACTACCCCTCAGTGAAACATCATTCTAGAAAAAACAGGAAGCAAGCAAGAAAGCCCTTCATCCTGGGTGGAAAAAAAAAAAGCATGTTGCTAGGAAATCAAATCCCTGGTTGTATGCCTTGCACAACCCAAGTGGTCAAGGAAGTCCCATGCCAAGAAATCAGCGTTAAAAGTTGTCCCATACAAGTGCTTCTCTGTGTGTGCAGTACATACAGCTACTGTGGAGGCACAGCCCTACAATACACACCACGTGTGATTACCAAAGAACACACAAGGCCACAAAAGAATACAGCCAAACACAAGGGGAAAGAACTGTCGCTTACCGAGAGCCAAAGGATACAAAGACCAAGAGAGGCCACATGTCCAAGGACTTGAGGTGAGAAAGAACCAGAATAAAAACTATAAAATCAGTACATTTAAAAGCATCAGAATTACAGTAAGTTATCAAAATATGGCAAAAGTAAGATCCTAAGAGGAATAAATGGAAATTTTAGAAAGCAGTAAATAAAACTTCTTGACAAGAAAAACATACTGTCCTTAAGAATTGGTAATATATGGCAAATTTAACACAGGCACATTCAGGTGGGGCATTCCAGAAAGAAAATAAAAAGTAAAGAATTAAAAATAAGATACAAGCCAGAGGGCCAGTATGTTTGAATTAAAAGTATTAATATCAGCTGTCTTGACAAAATTAAATGATTTAATAATGTTCCTAAACATTGGGTTTCCTTTTTCTTTGGAGACATAGCTTTGTTTTTTGGGGTTTTTTTTTTGGTTTGTTTTTTTTCTTCTCTAGCTTCAGTTGTTGTTACAATACAAAAGTATTGATTCTTCCTGAAGTTTTAATAGTTCTAGTAGGAAGAAGCCAGAGCTCCAATCAACATTAATTTCTTGTTTGTTTAATTCTCTTTTTTTTTACTTTTTATTATTTTTTTCAACATAATTAAGATTTATACAATTTTCACACAATAGCAGGATGCAAATTTTATTCAAGTTCCCATAGACTATAAACCAGGAGACACTGGAACATATCCAGGGACATAAAACAAGGTGCAACAGTTTCATGGTCTAAAGGTTTTGAAATCATACAGAGTCTGTTCTCTTATTTCCATGGAATTATATTAGAAATCAATATCAAAAGATATTTGAAAATAACCCATATATTTTCAAGTGCAATGTAACATTTACCAAGAGAGAGCTTTAACTTAGCCATTGAAATCCTCAATAAAGTTAAAAGACTTAAAAAACCTAGAGGCTGATTGCAGAGTAGAGAGAATTTAAATAATAAATTAACATCAAAATGAGAAATTAATACCAAAGATACTTTTAAAACCCCATATATTTGGATATTAAATGTCCACTTTTAAACAACATTAATTTTATATGTTTCTTTCAGAACTACCATTGCCACTTTCTCTGCCACCCATCTAGCCCAGATTCTTAAGAGCTCTTTTAGATTCTTCCTTTTTCTGTACCCTTTAAAATACAGTTGATGTTTAAAAAATTAAAAATAGAACTATTATATGATCTAGCAATCCCACCCCTGGGCATATATCCTGAGAAAACCGTAATTCAAAAGGATGCATGCACATCAATATTCATTGCAGCACTATTTACAATAACCAGGACATGCTGCTGCTGCTGCTGCTAAGTCACTTCAGTCCTGTCCGGCTCTGCGCGACCCCATGGACGGCAGCCCACCAGGCTCCCCCGTCCCTGGGATTCTCCAGGCAAGAACACTGGAGTGGGTTGCCGTTTCCTTCTCCAATGCATGAAAGTGAAAAGTGAAAGTGAAGTCGCTCGGTTGTGTCCGACTCTTCACGACCCCATGGACTGCAGCCTACCAGGCTCCTCCATCCATGGGATTTTCCAGACGAGAGGACTGGAGTGAGGTGCCATTGCCTTCTCCAAACCAGGACATGGTGGCAACCTGAATGTCCATCAACAGGTGAATGTATAAAGAAGATGTGATACATGTATACAATGGAATATTACTCAGGCTTAAAAAAAAAAGAATGAAATTATGCCATTTGCAGCAATGTAGATGGACCTGGAGATTATCATACTATGTGAAGTAAGTCAGACAGAGAAAGGCAAATGTTATATGGTATCACTTATGTGTGGAATCTAAAGAAATGGTACAAATGAACCTACTTACAAAATAAAAGTTGAGTCACAGAGGTAGAAAACAAAATTGCGATTACCAGGAGGGCATGGGGAAGAGGGATAAATCGGGAAATTGGGATTGATATGTACGCACTACTATATATAAAATAGATAACGAATAAGGACCTACTGAATAGCACAGGGAACTCTATTCAGTTCTCTGTAATTACCTACATGGGAACAGAATCTTAAAAAGAGTGCATATATGTGAATGTATAATTGACTTACTTTGCTATATAGCAGAAACTAACGCAACACAACATTGTAAATCAGGTATACTCCAAAAAAAATTTTTTTTTTCAAAAAAATTTTTTTAATAAATAGAAGATAGTTGATGCTAATTATTTGCAGATTCTGTATTTACAAATTCACCTACTTGCAAACATTCACATGAAACTCCAATATTAATACTTGTGGCACTTCTGTGGTCATTTGCAAATGTCTGCTAAGCAGTGAAAAATTTGAGTCACCCCACACACACATTCCCAGCTGAGGTCAAACAAGGTGACACTCTGCCTTCATGTTTTGGTTCTCCTGCTATAAACAAGTGTAGTCTATTTTGTGCCATATTTTTTCTCATTTTTTTGTGCCTTTTGTTGGTGATTTCAATGTTTAAAACGGCCCCCAAGTATAGCCAGAAGAGCTAATGGATATGTATAGCAGAAATAAAACAGGCACCCTTTCTGTCTTATATTCTGGTGGGAGAAGACAAACAATAAACAACAACTGAGAAACCTACTATATTAAGTAATCATATGAAACAAACAAAAAAATCTGCAGAAGAGAAAATATGAGGTTTGAGGAAGGTTGTTATTTTATATAACTTGGTCAGAAGGCCTGTCTGAGAAGAAAAACTAAGCAAAGAAACCTGAAGGAAGTAAGAGGGTGGTTCAGGTGGATTCTGGGGTACAGGCTTAAGGCAAGACTTAATCTGGCAAGATTGTGGAACAGCAAGGAAATAACACACACACACATACACACACACACACACACACACACACACACACACACGGAATTCAATTTCATAGCTCCTATCTTTTAAAAAAAAGAGAAAAATGCCTCTTAAAAGATGAGAGGGAAGTATACGTCCGATTCTGCAGAAACACCAAACATTTTCACTTATCTTCTTTTGGTGAGCAAGTCCAACAGTAGTATTAAATGAAAATAGTATTTACCGTCAAGTAGAATTACCCAGCATTGGAGGTGGGGACATCCCCTCTGGGAGTGCAGAAAAGGAGAAATATGATTTGAGTGATATGACAGGAAGGTAAAAATAGTCTCCTTTATCTCATATTAAAGCCTGTGTAATACACAAAATAAAATCCCTGGAGGACATTAACTATTTATGAAAGCCAAAGATATGCTTTTAACCTATGACACTTGAATTCTGAGCAAGAGGCTGTAACTGCTGCTTTTTTCATAACCTTGTTTTCCAGGAAAGCAAAAGTTAAAACAGAAAGAATACAAGGAAAAACAGGGAGCAGTTATAATGTAATCCTCTGGAATGTTTCAGTTTTATTAAATAAATACTTCTTTTAAAAAGAAGAAATTCTCATAGCCAATATTATGCATCGTCTTACCATTTCTTATGTTACAGTGGTCAATCAAATACCCGACTTGTAGCTACAACCAGTTCCAGGAAACAAACTCACTCAGAAGGACAATGCAGATAATGGAGTGCAGTTTATTACACCGGTGGGCCCAAGGCAGAGTCTCCCCTTAGCCAAGGACCCTGACCAATTTTTGTGAAAACCTTATATACCCTAAGTGTATGTGCTCAAAGCCACCTCCCCAAATTCTCTGAAACTAGTCTGAACAAAGGAAAAGAAAGATACAATCAAAGTTTACCCATGATTCGTCGGCCTTAAACCTGTGATTCATATTCCTTAAGCCCAGGTAGTTAAGAGTGGACAATTATCAATAGGCCTGTGGTCATACACCAATAAGTATAATAGAATTTATGATTCTATTTGGTTACACAGATAATTAGGGTATTCTTTTAGGCGACGGAGAGTCTAGGTACGAGCCTGGGGCTCTTCCATCCAGGGTGTCTGATTTTCCAGTTGGTATGTCGTTTTCATAGATACTGGGCATAAAGCTCAAAGTTCACGCTCCGGCCCAAGATGGAGTCCTGCTTTCAAGATGGAGCCTGTTCTGTCTGTTTCCTCCTTCAGACTGAGTAATTATAAACCTGGCCATTAGAGACTAAGAGGTTATATTTCAAAGCTATTCATTTTTTTAAATCAACAAATAAGATTTCATCTATTTTTGTAAATAACACTACCATCAAAATTTTTAAAGTTAGATTCAAAATGTTAAAAATACAAAACAACTAGGCCATAGTACAATTGTGTACCTATAATCTAAACATTAATAAAACAGTCAACACTCGTGTTCCTTGGGCCTTTCTACATCTTCAAAGAGGAATTCACTAGAGGTCTTCACTTCCGACACCTAAGGGAATGAAAACAATAGCCTAAGGATATTGCATTTCTGGAGAGATTGCCGTCAGTTCGTCTGTCCAGTGTAGCCTATTAAAGCCCATTACTTCAGGTAAATAGGTAAAATCAACAAACACTGAATTACAGTTTCATAGAGATGGTGCATGCATAATTAGTAAATGAAATTGAATTTCAAGCCCAGAGCCAGTAGTTAAAAGAATTCAGGTCCAGGTATGATAACAATGGCTTCCCAGGTAGTGCTAGTGATAAAGAACCTGCCTGCCAATGCAGGAGACACAGAGGATGAGGGTTTGATACCTGGGTCAGGAAGATTCCCTGGAGGAGGGTATGGCAATCCACTCCAGTATTCTTGCTTGGAGAATCCCCACGGACAGAGGAGCCTGGCAGGCTACAGTCCATAGTGTCGAAAAGAGTCAGACACAACTAAAATGACTTAGCACACATACACCATAGAAAATTTATCCAGCATGGAAGGGGAGTTTAAGGGAGAATGGATACATGTATATGTATGACTGGCACTTCCCGGATAGCTCAGCTTGTAAAGAATCCACCTGCAATGCAGGAGACCCTGGTTCGATTCCTGGGTTAGGAAGTTCCCTTGGCGAAGGCTACCCACTCCAGCATTCTTGGGCTTCCCTGGTGGCTCAGATGGTAAAGAATCCACCTGCAATGCGGGAGACCTGGGTTTGATCCCTGGGTTGGGAAGATCCCCTGGAGGAGGGCATGGCAACCCACTCCAGTATTCTTGCCTGGAGAATCCCCATGGACAGAGGAGCCTGGCGGGCTACAGTCAATGGTATCACAAAGAGTCGACAAGACTGAGTGACTAAGCACAGCACATATGTATGACTGAGTCCTTTTGCTATCCACCTGAAACTATCACAACATTGTTAATCAGCTATACTCCAATAGAAAATAAAAAGTTGGAAAAACATAAAATAAAATAAAAAATTAACAGCACAAAAAAATAAATCTACCCAGCAATTCCACCCAAAGCTTTAGATGAAACCACATCCACTAGAGTGATTAGCCAAATGAAATCCATTGCTACCAAAATATGGCCACTCTAAACATGCTGTTTACTTGAAAGACGTTTAAGAGATGTACATAGCTGAGATGTGTACAGTTTTATGGAAATGATACTAAGCTAAGACAGATGCCAATGCTACCTCCAAATGCAAATATTATGGGAAAGAATCAGGCCATTTGTATTTTTCTTTGGCTTTTTCTTCCATCTTGCTCTGCCAGAATCCTCTCACATTATGTTTGCCTTCAGGGTTCAAGGCAGCAGCATCCCTGTGGGCTGGCCTGTGCTCATGAGTAAAAGTCAGTTTGCCATTTGCTAAATTATTTATGAGCTCAGCTGCTGTTGGGGCTTTTTATTGAATAATTTTTTAAAATAAATATTTTATAAGCAGCCAGAGGCTATTGGTATTTGATGCATTTCAGAAAATTAAAGAATAAAATTTAAACTGTAGTGTAAAAAGACAAAAGGATCACTGTATCTTTGTTGATAGAACACTCACACCACACATGCAGTGGCTGGATTTAGACGTTGTTTAAATAGACCACTTATCAAGCTACATTTTAGAATTTAGATAAATTCTCCTTTCATAAGGAATAAAAAAATCATAGCAGCTCAGTTTCCTCTTTGATATTCAGTACTAAATTGGATGTTGACATTCTTAGTGCTTTCAGAATTAGATGTAGACTCTAGGCTTTATCCTACATCTCAAACTGCATTGCTTTAAGCCATTGCTCTAGTAGTGATTTTTATCAATAATAAATTGCCTACTATTTTCAAAATCTCTTATATTTCACTTGAAATTAAAGTTTTGATTCCTTTTTAAATACGAATTCTGTGCTTATAAGCTATGAAGTGAAAAATACAAAGATGAAGATCCAGAGGGTAAATATCTTTAGAAACTCATTTAAAAAGCAAGGCAAATTGGAAGTGGTCAAACAGGAGATGGCAAAAGTGAACTTTGACATTTTGGGGATCAGCGAACTCATATGGACTGGAATGGGTGAATTTAACTCAGATGACCATTATATATACGACTGTGGGCAGGAATCCCTTAGAAGGAATGGAGTAGCCAACATAGTAAACAGATGAGGCCGAAATGCAGTACTTGGATGCAATCTCAAAAACAACAGAATCATCTCTGTTCATTTGCAAGGCAAATCATTCAATATTATGATAATCCAAGACTATGCCCCAACCAGTAATGCTGAAGGAGCTGAAGTTGAATGGTTCTATGAAGACCCACAAGACCTTCTAGAACTAACACCCAAAAAAGATGTCTTTTTCATTATATGGGACTAGAATGCAAAAGTAGGAAGTCAAGAAACACCTGGAGTAACAGGAAAATTTGGCCTTGGAGTACAGAATGAAGTAGGGCAAAGGCTAACAGAGTTCTGCCAAGAGAACACACTGGTCATAGCAAACACCCTCGTCCAACAACACAAGAAAAGACTCTAAACATGGACATCACAGATGGCCAACACCGAAATCAGACTGATTATATTCTTTGCAGGCAAAGGTGGAGAAGCTCTATACAGTCAGCAAAAACAATACCGGGAGCTGACTGTGGCTCAGATCATGAACTCCTTATTGCCAAATTCAGACTTAAATTGAAGAAAGTGGGGAAAGTCACTAGACCATTCAGGTATGACCTAAATCAAATCCCTTATGATTACACAGTGGAAGTGATAAATAGATTTAAGGGACTAAATCTGACAGACAGAGTGCCTGATGAACTATGGATGGATCTTTGTGACACTGCACAGGAGACAGGGATTAAGACCATCCCCAAGAAAAAAAAATGCAAAAAAGCAAAATGGCTGTCTTAGGAGGCCTTACAAATAGCTGAGAAAAGAAGAGAAGCCAAAAACAAAAGAGAAAAGGAAAGATGTACCCATTTGAAGGCAGAGTTCCAAAGAATAGCAAGGAGAGATAAGAAAGACTTCCTCAGTGATCATTGCAAAGAAATAGAGGAAAACAACAGAATGGGAAAGACTAGAGGTCTCTTCAAGAAAATGAGAGATACCAGGGGAACATTTCATGCAAAGATGGGCACAATGAAGGACAGAAATGGTATGGACCTAACAGAAGCAGAAGATATTAAGAAGATGTGGCAAGAATACACAGAGAACTATACAAAAAAGATCTTCATGACCCATAAAATCACGATGGTATGAACACTCACATAAAGCCAGACATTCTGGAATGCAAAGTCAAGTGGGCCTTAGGAAGCATCACTGAGAACAAAGCTAGTGGAGATGATGGAAGTCCGGTTGAACTAGGTCAAATCCTAAAAGATGATGGTGTGAAAGTGCTGCACTCAATATGCTAGCAAATTTGGAAAACTCAGCAGTGGCCACAGGACTGGAAAAGGTCAGTTTTCCTTCCAATCCCAAAGAAAGACAAGGCCAAAGAATGCTCAAACTACCGCACAATTGCACTCATCTCACACGCCAGCAAAGTAATGCTCAAAATTCTCCAAGCAAGGCTTCAATAGTATGTGAACCGTGAACTTTCAGATGTTCAAGCTGGTTTTAGAAAAGGCAAAGGAACAAGAGATCAATTTGCGAACATCCATTGGATCATCAGAAGAGCAAGAGAGCTCCAGAAAAACATCTACTTCTGTTTATTGACTATGCCAAAGCCTTTGACTGTGTGGACCACAACAAACTGTGGAAAATTCTTAAAGAGATGGGAATACCAGACCTCCTGACCTGCCTCTTGAGAAATCTGTATGCAGGTCAGGAAGCAACAGTTAGAACTGGACATGGAACAACAGACTGGTTCCAAATAGGAAAAGGAGCACATCAAAGCTGTATATTGTCACCCTGCTTATTTAACTTATATGCAGAGTACATCATGAGAAATGCTGGGCTGGATGAAGCACAAGCTGGAATCAAGATTGCCAGGAGAAATATCAATAACCTCAGATATGCAGATGACACCATCCTTATGGCAGAAAGTGAAGAAGAACTAAAGAGCCTTTTGATGAAAGTGAAAGAGGAGAGTGAAAAAGTTGGCATAAAGCTCAACAGTCAGAAAATGAAGATCATGGCATCTGGTCCCATCACTTCATGGTAAATGATGGGGAATCAGTGGAAACAGTGGCTGACTTTATTTGGAGGGGAGGGGCTCCAAAATCACTGCAGATGGTGACTGCAGCAATGAAATAAAAAGATGCTTGCTCCTCAGAAGAAAAGTTATGACCAACCTAGACAGCATATTAAAAAGCAGAGACATTACTTTTCCAACAAAGGTCCGTTTAGTCAAAGCTATGGTTTTTCCAGTAGTCGTTCATGTATATGAGAGCTGAACTATAAAGAAAGCTGAGCACCAAAGAACTGATGCTTTTGTACTGTGATGTTGGAGAAGACTCTTGAGAGCCCCTTGGACAGCAAGTAGATCCAACCAATCCATCCTAAAGAAATCAGTCCTGAATATTTATTGGAAGGACTGATGCTGAAGCTGAAACTCCAATACTTCGGCCACATGATGCAAAGAACTGACTCATTTGAAAAGACCCTGATGCTGAGAAAGATTGAAGGCGGGAGGAGAACGGAAAGATAGAGGATGAGATGCTTGGATGGCATCACCGTCTCAATGGACGTGAGTTTGAGTAGACTCTGGGAGTTGGTGATGGACAGGGAGGCCTGGCGTGCTGCAGTCCATGGGGTCACAAAGAGTTGGACATGAGTGAGCAACTGACCTGAACTGAATAACATTTTATAACAATATTAATAAATGTAATAATGTATTGAAATTAGTTATATTTTATTAACAGTACAAATTTTAATAAATTATTATGGTTATTTATTTTTACAAAATGTATAGAACATTCTTTTTTTTTAATTTACATAAGATATTCTTTATTATATAGCCAAAAATGTTCATGTTTTTCTTACTTTTATTCCTTTATTTTTTTTCCATTTATTTTTATTAGTTGGAGGCTAATTACTTTACAATATTGTAGTGGTTTTTGTCATACATTGACATGAATCAGCCATGGATTTACATGTATTCCCCATCCCGATCCCCCCCTCCCACCTCCCTCTCTACACGATACCTCTGGGTCTTCCCAGTGCACCAGGCCCGAGCACTTGTCTCATGCATCCAACCTGGGCTGGTGTAGAACATTCTTATTATATCATTTCAGTTGCTCAAATTCTGCCTATGATAACCTCTTAATTGATGTAAAAAAAAACCTTTGGATTTTTTTAACAATTTTCCAAGAGCCCTTTTTCATTAGCAAAGTCAAACAAACCATAAAGAACAAGAAACAAACAAATAATCAGTACATAAAGCTAATTTCAACTGAAGAATTCAAGAATAATTTCTGATCTGCAAATCAAAGAGTGACTTACAAGAATTGACACTAACATCATTGTGCAGGGCAAAAAAAATATTTTTGGTCCAAAGTAACTATAAAAGTAACCTTTGACAATGATTTATTTCTATATTTTAAATGGGCATGCTTTAAGATTTGAATTTAAGTTGTAGTTACTGTATAAGTCAGGAAACAGAATGCGTGGTAAATATTTAAACAGAAGGTATTTAATGTGATAATATGTTATATACCTGTTATAGTACTGAGACCAGAAGAAAAAGACAATGACACTATAGATAATTGCAGGGAGTGGCAGCAAACCCTACATCTGGGGGATAAAAGGGGAAGAGACTGAGTTCATCACATTTTAAAGGGGTGGGGAAATAGCTTTCAGAGCTGGAGCTTAGGCTGCCGCTGGCCCTTCCAGGGAGACTTTAAGCAGAATAGCCAGTGTT
Organism: Cervus elaphus; assembly: GCF_910594005.1. Taxonomy (NCBI): domain Eukaryota; kingdom Metazoa; phylum Chordata; class Mammalia; order Artiodactyla; family Cervidae; genus Cervus; species Cervus elaphus. The sequence goes on from NC_057817.1 coordinate 33,582,430, forward strand.
TAACCTTTAAGCCCAAGAGGCTATTTTCTTTATGTGGATTTCTTCATATACAATTTTAGTCTGTGTTTCCACCAAAGTGTTATGTTTATGTTGATACAAAATATGGATACATAATGCTTCCGATTCAGAGGATATTCAAAAATACCTTATAAATGTTCATTATTTCCCTGGCCACATTACATATTAAGAGTTAAGCTCCAGGATTGAAGATCTTTACAAAAGTTAATTTTGTGCAGGTTTTCACTGTAAATTGCCTTGCTTTTCCAGCCTGTGCCTTTTTCCTATGCTCTCTTATCTCCAAATCTCCAGCCTTAATACATTTCTTAGACCCCAGTTCAACACAAGACAGAGACAAAGGTCAAGTTTCTTAGTGCAAATAATAGAGTCCCTTCTGACTAGTTTAAACAGAAAACTGATTTATTAGAGAAGGAGTTAAAGGGCTGAAGAAATAGCTTTGAGGCAATACTTCCAGGAATATTGCTCATAACCAGACCAAAGAATAGGTCCAATGAAAAAGTGGTTTTGCTGCTGCTACCAAGACACTAAAAGCCAGGAACTCAACGTCACTTAAACCCATTGACTGCAACTGTTTCTACTACTTTGGTATCAAAACTTACCCCTGCAACTTCTGCCGCTGCCATCGCACTGGCAAAATGGAAATGCCACAGAGATGGCCAAGATAACCCTCGAATCACAGCTTTGCCTGTCCCAAGGGTCCAAGTTCCCAGAAATAAGTGAGTTTCTGTTTTGGTGTCCTGTTCTTGCTCTATTTCCCTAGAGATTGGAGTCCTGACCTTTCAATAAGCCTAGGGTTCTGCTCACCCACCTTGCCCTGGACGCTTTCCTTCCTATAACCCTGAGATGCCTCTGAATCTCAAGGCACATAGTAAGTGTGCAATAAGTGTTGAATAAAGAAAGCATTTTTTACCAGTGAAAAGCCCTACTAGAAGACAGCTATGCCTCTTCCCAATTCCTTTCTACTGGGTTTAGTTAAGCTATCAGAATCCCAATGCCTCTCATCTAGAGCCACCAATCTGCTGCATCGCTCAGACAATACACCTCTTCAGCTGTTACTGTTTTTGGCTGTTCTTTAGTCCCTAAGTCAAGTCTGAGTCTTTGCAACCCTATGGACTAACCCACCAGACTCCCCTTCCACGGGATTTCCCAGGCGAGAATGCTGGAGTGTGTTGCCATTTCTTTCTCTTAGGGGATCTTCCTGACCCAGGGATCAAACCCATGTCTCCTGTATCTCCTGTATTGGCAGACAGATTCTTAACCACTGAGGCACCAAGGAAGCAGACTCTCCACCTGGCAGGTTCCAGCATTCAACTTTCCTATCCCCTCAGCCAGTAGAGATCTGTCCATGCCAACATCATGTAACATGACTTCAGACAAATCGCTTAGCCTCAGGCCTTGTGTTCCCTGTTTGTAGGGCAAGAGTTGTCTCGATCATGTGCCTGCATGCAAGCTCAGTTGCTTGTCTTGTCCTACTCTGTGTGACTCTGTGGACTCATTGCTGCAGGCCAAGCTCCTCTGCCCATGGGATTCTCCAGGCAAGAGTACTGAATCGGGTTGTCATGCCCTCCTCCAGGGGATCTTCCTGACCCAGGGATCAAACCCGTCTCTTACATCTCCTGAATTGGCAGGCAGGTTCTTTATCACTAGCAACACCTGGGAAGTCCAGATTACGTGCATGTCCTTCTAATTAACTTTTATAATAGTATATAGTATCCATATGATATATTACTATAAAATAGAATATGTCTCTTTTCTTTCCCCTCTAATATAGTGTGGGGATCTATGATAGCCAAAGAGTATCATGTTTTTTAAACTGACCTACCGTACTTCCTCCAACAAAGGGATGAGGCCAGCTACAAAGGACCTTGTAAATTGTAGCTAGAAGATCTTAGCACAAGCCCTAACATTTCTACTTACTAGCTGTGTGTCACTGAGCAAGTCATTTAAAACTTCTGAGTTACCTTCTGTGTAAGATAAAGATACTAAGCCTGTGATATTGTGATTTGTAATAAATATATACTTTAGTCTTTATCAGTGGTTCCTGGTTCTCAGTTGCAGGAATTTCCTGAGTAATAAGAGCAATGGGTACATCTTTTGTTATAATACTTGGTCTCTTGTCCTCAGTTGCTGAAAACACTTCAGAGCTCTAAAGGGAATGGGGTTGTCTTATCATTCACAACAAGACACTTAAAACCACAAGAGAGTTTATATTAATGAGCTGACTTTTGGAAATCCTCTGAAGATGGGATTACTGGTTGTCAGGAGAACAAAATATGAATAAAGTGAAGGAATTTTCAGTTCCATCCTCTGAACTGAACTGGGGTGTGGTGAAGGGCTAGAGTTTGACTTAATTACCATGGCCAGAGATTTAATCAATTGTGCCTATGTAATGAACCCTCCATAAAAACCTGAAAGGAAGGGGCTCCGAGAGTTTCCAGGTGGGTGAGCCAGAATATTTCCACACGTTACTGTGCGAAGCTCAACTCCAAGTGGCGGGGGGGCGGGTGGAGGGGGGAGCTCTTTTGTCCAGGACCTTGCCCTGTCTTTCTCTTCCTCTTGCTGTTGATTCATCTTGTTAATATCTTTCATAATAAACCAGTAATCTAATGGGTAAACTGGTTTCTTGAATTCTGTGAGCCACTCTAGCAAATTAGCTGAATCCTAGAAGGGGGTCATGGGAACCTCTGATATATAGCCAGTCAGTCAGAAGCACAGGTAACAATCTGGACTTGCAATTGGCATCTCAAACAGAGGGCAATCTGGTGGGACTTAGAGCTTAACCTGTAAAATATGATGCCACTTCCTGAGAGATGTTATCAGAATTAACTTGAGTTGTAGGACACCCACATGGTGTCTGAGAACTGCTTGGTGAGTCTGGGGAAAAAACCCACCATGATGCAATCGAGCACAGAATTGTCAAACCCATCTATCTGCACAGATATTGTGCCTATCTATCTTGCAGTTATTGTGAGGCTCAAAGAAGACCCATTTAAGTGAAAATGCTCTACAAACATGAAAAGCATAAAGTAATATAAGCTGATATTACTAATGTTAATGTCAAGAGTTTGTAGCCATCCATGTTTCTAAAAGTATTCCCAACCAGGAAATTAGATAAAAATTGACTTCCTGAATAAAGTTTCTCCTCCTTTTCAGTTCATGCACACAATCTCTATAAAAAGGAACTTGTAACATCTACATTGTGAACCTCTTCAGGAAAGTTGGGTTAGAGAATTGTCACAGAAGAACAACTGGGTACCCACGAACCATGCCATGATGGCTGTGCACCTGTAGATACATGTCAAGAGATGAAAACAGAATATTTAAGTTGGTAACAGAATTTTCATTGAATTCTCTTAATTAGGTCACGCCAGGGGAGTGAATGTAATCCACTCTCCCCCTTTCCAGAGGCTTCCAATGTGTCAGGAGTCTATTTTTGTTACACAAATTAGTTTACCATAAGCACAGTGTGAAACATCAATGTCTTATAAAAAACCGTGTTAATGCACCAACTTGTTTAGAAGCCAAGAAGAGAATAAGAGAGAATTTAATAGGCCCAATTTGAACTTTTTCCCAGCTAACATCATTGAACACCTGTTAGCAATCATGAAGAAGTTACAGAGAATATTGAACATCTAAGCACATTGTGCTAAATTCCATACTCCTCAGCGGCATTGATTAATTTTTCTCTTGATGCTCCCATGGCCAAACTTTCTCACCAAAGGGTTATCCTTGAAAAGCCCATATATCTCCCTACAAGACTCTAAGAGACATTTAGAATGGGCTAAAACTGAAAAGTAACCAGGCTCAGTAAGTTGAGCTTTGGGTTGAGGAAAATTAAATTCCATAATTTTTTTTTCTTTTTTTATTATCTTTTCTTTCTTCTTTTTTTTTTTTTTATTTTTTTATTAGTTGGAGGCTAATTACTTCACAACATTTCAGTGGGTTTTGTCATACATTGACATGAATCAGCCATAGATTTACACGTATTCCCCTTCCCGATCCCCCCCTCCCACCTCCCTCTCCACCCGATTCCTCTGGGTCTTCCCAGTGCACCAGGCCCAAGCACTTGTCTCATGCATCCCACCTGGGCTGGTGATCTGTTTCACCCTTGATAGTATACATGCTGTTCTTTTGAAACATCCCACCCTCACATTCTCCCACAGAGTTCAAAAGTCTGTTCTGTATTTCTGTGTCTCTTTTTCTGTTTTGCATATAGGGTTATCGTTACCATCTTTCTAAATTCCATATATATGTGTTAGTATGCTGTAATGTTCTTTATCTTTCTGGCTTACTTCACTCTGTATAAGGGGCTCCAGTTTCATCCATCTCATTAGGACTGGTTCAAATGAATTCTTTTTAACAGCTGAGTAATATTCCATGGTGTATATGTACCACAGCTTCCTTATCCATTCATCTGCTGATGGGCATCTAGGTTGCTTCCATGTCCTGGCTATTATAAACAGTGCTGCGATGAACATTGGGGTGCACGTGTCTCTTTCAGATCTGGTTTCCTCGGTGTATATGCCCAGAAGTGGGATTGCTGGGTCATATGGCAGTTCTATTTCCAGTTCCATAATTTTTTTTTTAAAAAAAGCTTTTTCTTGGAAAGACACTATAAACAAAGTAAACTAAAATCACAAACGGGGGGGGGGGGTGATCATCTTATATCACAGAAAGAAAAGTAATGGTCCTATTACATAAAGAACTTCTAAAAAATGGAGAACAAAATCTCCGTTAACTTTACAGAAACATGGGGTGGAACCTAGAAAAAAATGGAAACTACTCTTTTAACCATAAGAAAAATGCAAATAAATACCTCACTGAGTATAATTCTATAAATTATAAATTCCAAAAGTATAACAAAGTTAAGAAAATAACATTCACACATGTATAACAACACTATATAGATCTACACTGTAGGGAACGACTTGAGAAACAAACTGGGTTCTTCACATATTGCAAGGTTAAAAGGGAAGAATGCAGAGGCGGACTCTATACTTTAAAAGACATACATCTCTTAAGACATGTTTCCTAATTACAGTGAAGGAATCTGATTTAAATCCTAATTCAAACAAACTTTAAAAAAAGAGAGAGAGGTAATTGGAAATTTGATCACCGATTCCAATTTGATATTAGAGAATTATTATTTTTTATGTAGTACTGTATAAAATTCTCCAAGCCAGGCTTCAGCAATACATGAACCGTGAACTTCCAGTTGTTCAACCTGGTTTTAGAAAAGGCAGAGGAACCAGAGATCAAATTGCCAATATTCACTGGATCATTGAAAAAGCAAGAGAGTTCCAGAAAAACACCTATTTCTGCTTTATTGACTATGCCAAAGCCTTTGACTGTGTGGATCAAATAAACTGTGGAAAATTCTGAAAGACATGGGAATACCAGACCACCTGACCTGCCTCTTGAGAAATCTGTATGCAGGTCAGGAAGCAACGGTTAGAACTGGACACGGAACAGATTGGTTCCAAATAGGAAAAAGAGTAGGTCAAGGCTGTATATTGTCACCCTGCTTATTTAACTTATATGCAGAGTACATCATGAGAAGCCCTGGGCTGGATGAAGCACAAGCTGGAATCAAGATTGCCGGGAGAAATATCAATAACCTCAGATATGCAGATGACACCACCCTTATGGCAGAAAGTGAAGAAGAACTAAAAAGCCTCTTGGTGAAAGTGAAAGGAGAGTGAAAAAAGTTGGCTTAAAGCTCAACATTCAGAAAACAAAGATCATGGCATCTGGTCCTATCACTTCATAGCAAATAGATGAGGAAACAGTGGCTGACTTTATTTTTTTGGGATCCAAAATCACTACAGATAGTGTCTGCAGCCATGAAATTAAAAGATGCTTACTCCTTGGAAGGAAAGTTATAACCAACCTAGACAGCCTATTAAAAAACAGAAACATTACTTTGTCAACAAAGGTCCATCTAGTCAAGGCTATGGTTTCTCCAGTAGTCATGTATGGATGTGAGATTTGGACTATAAAGAAAGCTGAGCACAGAAGAATTGATGCTTTTGAACTGTGGTGTTAGAGAAGACTCTTGAGAGTCCCTTGGACTGCAAGGAGATTCAATCAGTCCATCCTAAAGGAGATCAGTCCTGGGTGTTAATTGGAAAGACTGATGCTGAAGCTGAAACTCCAATACTTTGGCCACCTGATGCGAAGAGCTGAATCATTTGAAAAGGCCCTGATGTTGGGAAAGACTGAAGGCAGGAGGAGAAGGGGATGATAAATTGATAAGTTCTTTACTTCAGTGATGGATTCAAGCACCACATAACCTTACCTTATATGTTTGAAGTTCTCCATCATAAAACATTTGAAATGAAATTACTATCTTTCCTTCCCTCATAAAATATTCAATATAGTTAGATCACATTAGATGCATAAGACAATATGGAGTTTTTTCCGTGTGCTGTTTTGCACTTAAATTTGTGGTCAGTCATTATCTCAGTTAAGAATTCTTGCTTGCTCTTGCTTTTTCTTAAATCACAGGGATGAGGGTGAAATAATATTTTTAAAACATGTGTATATATATGTAAATATATGTGTGTCTGTGTATCTATGTGTGTATACATATATATCTCCAATTCTCCATGTGACTTGGAAGACCTGAGCTTAGAATATATCCGATTTAGGCAATGATGACTACTGACTACTTTCACGAGCATTTCACTACAAACTACAAAGAGAGTGGAAACAAAGATTCCAAAACAAAAATAACATTGCAACTATCTCTTTATGATATTCTCCCAACTAAAATAATGCAAAACATATAAAAGTAGAGACTCTTACTATGTGGGGTGTGCTTAGTCACACAGTTGTGTGTGACTCTTTGCAACCCCATGTATTGTATGTAGCCTGCCAGGCTCCTCTGTCCATGGAGATTCTCCAGGCAAGAATACTAGAGTGGGTTGCCATGCCCTCCTCCAGGGGATCTTCCCAACCCAGAGATCAAACCCAAGTCTCCCTCATTGCAGTCAGATTCTTTACCATCTGAGCCACCAGTGAAGTGAAGTGAACTCACTAAGTCGTGTCCAACTCTTTGCAACCCCATGGACTGTAGCCTACCAGGCTCCTCCATCCATGGAATTTTCCAGGCAAGAGTACTGGAGTGGGTTGCCATTTCCTTCTCCAGGGGATCTTCCTGACCCAGGGATAGAACCTGTATCTCCCATATTGCAGGCAGACGCTTTACCGTCTGAGCCACCAGGGAAGCCCGCTTATTATGTTTAGGTCATACTAAATGGCACAGCTTTATGAGGAAGTAAACTGATTCTTTTTTCGTAAATTTCAAGAACATTTCTCAAAAACATTTATGATATTCTACATTAAATTTGGCAGCATGAAATCTAGACTTTTAAATGCAAGTATAATAATGGTGACTGGGCTTCCCTGGTGGCTCAAAAGGTAAAGAACCCTCCTTCCAATGCAAGAGATGCGGGTTCAATCCCTGGGTGGGGAAGATCCCCTGGAGATGGAAATGGTACTCAACTCCAGTATTCTTGCCTGGGAAATCCCAGGGACGGAGGAGCCTGGCTGCTACAGTCCATGGGGTCGCAAAACAGACACAATTTAGTGACTAAACAACAACAATTTAACATTTTCCATATGCTGGAAAACTGTTCTAGGCATTTTATCAAGATAATTAACTTAATCCTTTCAACAACACTATGCAGCAAGCACTATTATCCCATTTTGCAGATTAGGAAAGAGAGAGAGGTTAAGGTTACAACACTAGTGAAGGGTACAGCCGGGATTTCAATCCAAGAAGCTTGGCCAGTGGGCTTCCTTGGGAACTCAGATGGTAAAGAATCTGCCTGCAATGCAGGAGACCCTGGTTCGATTCCTGGGTTGGGAAGATCCCCTGGAGAAAGGATAGGCTACCCACTCCAGTATTCTTGGGCTTCGCTGGTGGCTCAGGCAGTAAAGAATCCTCCACAGTGTGGGAGACCTGGGTTCAATCCCTGGATTAGGAAGATCCCCTGGAGGAGGGCATGGCAACCCACTCCAGTATTCTTGCCTGGAGAATCCCCATGGACAGAGGAATCTGGACGGCCACACTCCATGGGGTTGCAAAGAGTCAGACACGACTGAGTGACGGCACACAGCACTGCTTGGCTCCCAGAGTTAAGCTCTGGACCTAGCTCTTAGCAGGAAGAGAGATGAGTCTCATTTATCCAGAGTGGAAAAAAAACAAGGCAGTAGATGGCTTCTACCTCAAAACTGTTATGCATTCTCAGCAAGTTACTAAATCACTTTTGAGTTCCTATGTCTCATCTTCTCAACATAGATAAATAGTGCAGATGAACTTATTTACAAAACAGAAACAGACAAAGAAAACAAACTTATGGTCACCAGTGGGGAAGGCAGGGGTGGGGTAAAGATAAATTGGGAGTATGGGATTAGCAGATGCACACCACCACATATAAAATAACAAGGATTTACTGGACAGCACAGACAGCTGTATTAAACATCGTGTAACAAACTGATGAAATAGAATTGGGGGAAAATACAAATATATACACATATATGTATAACTGAATCACTTTGTTGTACACTTGACACCAACACAATATTCCAAATCAACTATACTTCAATAAAAATGAATGAATGGATGCAGATCTCTAAGGACTTTTGCAGGTCAAAATTTCTAAGCTAATCAGTGACAGTTTTGATGAGTGATATTATTAGCACACATTTAGTCAGTTTCTAGGGCTTCCTCGGTGGCTTAGTGGTAAAGAATCTGCCGGCAATGTAGGAACCACAGGAGATTCAGTTTCTATCCCTGGGTCGGGAAGATCTCCTTGAGGAGGGCATGGCAACCCACTTCAGTATTCTTGCCTGGAGAATCCCATGGTAGAGGAGCCTGGCAGGCTTCAGTCCATAGGGTCACAAAGAGTCAGACACAACTGAAGCGACTTAGCAGTCAGTTTCTAAAATTCAAGCATATTTTCCCAACTTTGTCTACCGTGAAGAATGTCTAAAGTTTATAGAGTCAGATACCTTAGATGGCTCTTCTACAGTCTAGATCCTGCATTCTTCCTATATGCAATTTCGATCCAGTATCTTTAATACTTATTTTTTTAATTGTTACCCAAATAAATCAAAAGAAAGCATTGCCTTTTGGAAAATTAAATCCAGTTGTCACAGTTAACTCATATACAGCCATTATTTGCAAGTTACAATACTATTGTCATTCATTTAATATTTTAACTTCTAGTTCCTAGTTTTCCCTATTTTATGAAGTTTATATACAGACATCAGCTTGAAATCTTTAGAGTGAGAGAGTTAGGATGCAAAGAGAAACTGTCATCATGAATCAATTTCAAACGTCTTGCCTGCCTTTGTCTAATTGCTCTTAGGTATCACCAGATATTCTTAATAAGCCCTATATATCAGAATACTTTACACCACATAGTTAACATGGAATTTTACCACCTAAATGGCAGCTTTTTATTTCCTGTTACAATTTTAAACTTCTATGGGTTTCTATTCCTATTGTTCTTTTTTCTTTGTATTCAAAAACTCTCCCGAAACAGGCTCAATGAAACATTTTATATTGCTACTCCATCACCCACTCTATTAATCAAGATATTAAACATGAGGAGAGCAATCCCCCTCAAATTCCATTTGGAGTTTCACATATTGTTATTACCATGACCTCTTTATCTATAGATCCTCAGCCAGTTTTCACTGAATCATTCTATTTTGTGATTGCTCATGTTTAACTCTAATCTGAATTATTTAAAATTGCATGAGCAATTGGCAAATGATTTGATAATGTTCAAATATAACTGTCATCCCATAAAGGAATGATTTTATAATTCTATCAAAGCTGCAATTGGTTTTGTCAGAAGCAATTTGTTTTATAGAATCCCTTGCTTACTCCAATTACGATTCCCTTAGCCTTTAGATATTTGCATTTTCTTTTAATGTTTCTGACATTATGTAATGGTGCTGAGGTTAGATTAAACAAATTTATTGCTGCCCTCCCTATTTAAATATGATGGTATACTGCTCTATATATTAGAACAGCTGAGATTGAAGGTGACCTGCAGGGTCTGTCTGAATGCTACACAGAGAAGATATTTATCAAATATTCTCTTTGTGTGGTTTGCTCTGAAAGTTGCATGGAATTTATGCTTGACTTGAGCCACCCAAGTCTCCAATTACAGTATCTCAACCTGCTACCATCAGTTCCTAGCAATAACCTACTAGGCTCCATTACCCACACTAGTATTTTCCCTGGGCCACTTGCTTTCAGATTTCTGGGGTATCTTGTTGTCAGTCATTACTCCTGTTGTTACCATTTCATTGTCATTATAATCACTATCATCAGGCTACATATCCTGAACTTTATATATGCTAGGTTGGCACATATCAGAGAGAAGTCTCGTTTTCTGTCTGTGAAAGAAGATGAAATGGCTATATAGATGTCTCTTATCACTAATCTTGCTTTAGCAATTAGTGCCACTTATTATTATTGCCAGATGCCATGTTATGCAATTTATAAGGATTATTTTATTTAATCCTTGAGGTAGGAACTTTTATCTGCATTTAATGGATGATAAATGGAAATTCAGTTAAGGCAGGTAATTTGCTGACAGCGAAATGCATTGGTGGGGGCCTTCTCTGGTGCTCCAGTGGCTAAGACTCTGCGCTCCCAAGGCAAGGGGCCCAGGTTCAATCCCTGGTTGGAGAACTAGATCCCACGTGCCACCATTAAGAGCCTGCATGCCACAACTCAGAGTTCACATGCCACAACTAAAAAAGATGCTGCATGCCAAAGCTAAAAGATCCTGCATGCCACAACTACGACCTCGTGAAGCCAAATAAATGAATAAATATTTTGTTTAAAAAAAGAAAAGAAAAGAAATGCATCAGTGGAGCCACCTTTTAATTCTTGTGAGGGAAGGATATATAGGGATGACAGAAGGAGCTGGAACTTATGTCACATTAATAGAATGTAGAGTATGAGGCAGATTGGAGGCGGCTCAGGGAAGGCAGAGTAAAGAAAGTCCTAAGTGGACTGATAGGAAGAGAGCAAGGAGGGAAACAGGAAAGAGTAACACTGTTATAGAAGTCTTCACTTCATTAATATGAAATACCCTCCTTGGTTTTAGATGAGATCGGGCGCGTTCAGGGTGGTATGGCCATAGACCCTCCTTGGTTTTAGTTAATACTTTCCATCTTGAATTCCAATGCATCTTATTTTAATGCAACAGTTGTACTGAATGAGCTGAGCTTAATAGTATACAGTTATAAAACAAGCACGTTCTTCCCTGCCACTCCTTACTAAACTTGCTCCATCAAACAATTCATTCCCTGACCTAGGATGAAATCTTGAACAGGTCCCATGTTTCTTTGGGTCACTGTAAGGTAATATACAAATTATCCTTTTGTTTTTACATGTAGAGGACAAATCCAATGCGATAAGAACTTCAAGTTCCTTTTTACCCGTTTTCCTCCCTTCTGCCAACTTGAGTCTGCTCCAACCACGGAAGTCTGCAACAGAGCAGAGGGCTGTGGTTCAATTCTCTCTCCTTTGCTCACCTCCTTCTTCCAGGCCAAGGAGGAGTAGTGTCTACTAATACTACCATAATCTGGATGTTCCAAGCCAACTCTTTTGAAGAGCAATTTTGTGAGTTTCCAGAGATTCCCCTAATGGAACTATTGCACTGTTGATCACTTGATACAAGATGACTGCTTTCTACTCCTCCCTCAGTCCTGGGCTCCAATGGATCATCATTGAATTAGGTGCCATCATCCCTCTCAGATTCTGCTTCTCTCCACATAATCAGACTGAGCAGCATCCTTACAATCTATTGTCTTTGCTTCTGAACTAGCTAAAAATTCTCCCCACCATGTGAACAAAGGACTCTTCAGGCTCCCCAACCTCAGGCTCTGGCACCCTCTAGTGGCTGTTGACAGACGTACACTAACAGCCCTGCGTTCTAGACTCCTGCCTCTCAGCTGGGCTTTCCACGTGGCTGTCGTGGTGAAGAACCCGCCTGCCAACGCAGGAGGCATAAGAGACGTGGGTTCCATCCCTGAGTTGGGAAGATCCCCCTGGAGGAAGGCATGGCAGTCCACTCGAGTATTCTTACCTGGAGAATCCCATGAACAAGAGGAGCCTGGCGGGCTATGGCCCATAGTGTTGCAACAAATTGGATGCAACTGAAACGACTTAGCACAAATGCACACTTCTCAGCTGTTCTCCTCAAAGACATCACCTTCCTGTAGTAGCAATCCAAATGCAAGACTAAGGATAGGAATTGAAAAGAGCACTCGGCACACTCTCTTACCATCACCACCAACACTGTTCCCTCTCCTGCTAACTCTCCGTCTGAAGATTTTCATGGGCATCTTGGAGACACTCTAAACTCCCTTTTTTAGAAGTGCTTATGTATGGTTTCCACACAAGGCAAGAAGGCTGTCTTCTGGTTCTCAAATTTGAGGGAGTGCCTGAGGTCAGCAGTGCCTCTGGTAGTGGACAGCCAGAAAACCTCTCCAGATTCTTAGCAGCATTAAGCTGCAGGTTCAATGTCCCTACTACATTCACACCATCTTCAAACTTTGCCAGGAATCTGTCAGCAAGTTGCACCCACAGGAGAGGTGCCTCACTTAAAATATGAAAGGAAACAATCCAATGGTGAGGCTCTAGTTCTTTGAAGGACTCCAGTGTGACCGGATGAGAGAACATAATACATATTGCCAGTAGCATGGACTTGCCCTTCCTCCCAAGGACCCACCTCTGACCCTCACCCAGTGCTTCAACCACATGCAGTGTGGTATCCACCTTTTCATGGCAGGGCCAGGATCAAAGAAGTTCATTCTGGAGACATAACATGACATAAGTAGGTAGGAAGGAGTGAATGGGAGAATTCTGAGATAGGGAGCCAGGAATAACAACTGAGGTCTTGAGATAAGAAGAGTCCAAGAAGAGGAAGAAGTGGTTACTGGTGGCATGCTGGGGACAGTGGCAGAGAGCAACAGACAGACTGGGATCAAGAAGCAAAGACAAAGAGGCTGAGGCCATCAGTAGAAAGTAGTAATCAGACATTAAGAGGCTGTGTCTACAGGACCGAGGGACATCAGGGTAATCTGGGTTTGCCAGCTGGTATCATTCTTAACCAGATAATCCTGCAGGTAGATTTACTTTAGCATCTATTAGCATCTTTAAAATACAACCTAGCCCCTGACAGATCATAGACATGGAACTAAAGGATGGACACAGGAGGTAAGCCACTTGAGATTGATGGGCATCATAGGTAGAAATGACTGGAGGACTCTCAAAGCTAATAAGTCTTTTTCAAATCCCCCTAAAGTATCAACTTCTGCCCCCCTTGCCACACATTTTCATTAGGTTGAAATTAACTGATATGATCAGAGTTACGAAGAAGAAATCATCATAATTTTTAAAGAAAAATAGGCTACGTAATTGTTCCTATAAAATTATATTATGAATAAGCTATGAATTTCAGCACTGAAATTTTCTATGAGCAAATCTGTTTACTCCAGGAAGGGGATAACAATGACTTCAATATTTTTTCAAAGGAAGCACATTGCAATATGAAAACAACTACCATATTACTTTACTTTTAACATGGTACTATACACACTTCTAGAACTCATCCTCAGTCTTTAAATGTACTAGAAAATATAAGGTCCAAATTAAACTTTGAGTTTAAGACTCCAGTGACTTTAACTGTAATGGAAAGAACAGTTGATTTTTATCTTTTACATTTCTATTTTAGAGTAGAGAAATTTTTTCTATGAGAATTACTTAATAGCAGCATAGATAGTTGCAACAGACATTGATGGGATTTTTAAAATAAAAATTCATTGTTGCAAGATAGTTACAGAGCAAAAATTTGAGGGTAAGTCCCTAAAAATTTTGTATATGTTTAATTTTCTCCTATCAATTTCAAATTTCTTTCAATACTCTTAGTTCATCAACTTACTATTACAGAACCTACTTGCTCAAAATACTTTTTAAAACGATGTTACATCTGAGTCTATAAGATGGGAAGACTTTCTGAGAGTTTTAGCTGCAAAAAGTTGATGATGCCCATAGCATATCCAAAGCTATACAAGAAGCAGTAACCGGAATAAATTAAGACTTTCAGAATACCTAAACTATACAAATATGAAATACTCTAAATGACTTTTAAAAATCATTATTTCAACAACAGTTCTTAACATAAAAATGTAAACACTTTAGATCTATATACAGAAATACCACATTGAAATAGATAAAGACAGAGAGAAATTTAAAAATAGGGGAGATATTTAAATAAAAGACAAAAGCAGAGAGAACATTGGCCTATTTTGTATGCCTTTCTGTTCTGTCTTCTCCTGAAACTGAAAGACACATCAACTTTCATTCTTCACACACAAAAAAACTGTCAGTGAAGCTTCTGCTTTCTGGCTCCAGTTGGCCACTGCTTAAAATGTAATGTCTTCAGGGGTTGTGGCTGTGATGGAGCAAGAAGGCCCTGAGCTCACCTCCTCCCACACGCACTCTACAATTGCACCATTTACAGAGTAACTATCTAGGAGAACAACCTGAGGACCAGCAGGAAAAAAAAAAAAAAAAAATCCACATCTAAAGACACAGAGGAGAAACCACAGGGACTTCCAGTGGTTAAGATTCTGTGCTTCCAATGCAGGGGGTGTGGGTTCAATCCCAGGTCAGGGAATTGGAAACATGCCATGTGGAATGGCCAAAAGCTAATATTAAAAAAAAGAAGAAGAAGAAATCACAACCAAATGGATAGGAAGGGTGAAGACACAGTGTCGTCAAGATAGTGGGATAATCATGTAACAGGAGGCAAAGTGGCAGGGAACAACTTCTGAAAGAATGACATAGCCCAAGGACACAGCATAAACTGATTAGAATCAAATTGGACCAAGATGGCAGACAAGACTAGACCTTGATCCTCAATCAGCTAGTGAAATGACACACCCAGAAGTCAAAAGCCTTGTCTAACTCAATGAAACTAACAGCCATGCCATGTAGGGACACCCAAGACAGATGGGTCATGGTGGAGAGTTCTGACAAAACGTGGTCCACTGGAGAAGGGAATGGCAAACCACTTCGGTATTCTTGCCTTGAGAACCCCGTGAACAGTGTGAAAAGGCAAAAAGATAGGACACTGAAAAATGAACTCCCCAGGTGGGTAGGTGCCCAATATGCTACTGGAGATCAGTGGAGAAATAACTCCAGAAAGAATGAAGAGACAGAGCCAAAGCAAAAACACCACCTAGTTGTGGATGTGACAGGTGATGGAAATAAAGTCTGATGCTGTAAAGAACAATATTGCATAGGAACCTGGAATGTTAGGTCCATGACTCAAGGCAAATTGGAAGTGATCAAACAGGAGATGGCAAGAGTGAACATCGAAAGAACTAAAATGGACTGAAATGGGTGAATTTAACTCAGATGACCATTATATCTACTACTGTGGGCAAGAATCCCTTAGTAGAAATGGAGTATCCATCATAGTCAACAAAAGAGTCCAAAATGCAGTACTTGGATGCAATCTCAAAAACGACAGAATGATCTCTGTTTGTTTCCAAGGCAAACCATTGAATATCACAGTAACCCAAGTCTATGCCCTGAGCAGTAACGCTGAAGAAGCCGAAGTTGAATGGCTCTATGAAGACCTACAAGACTTTCTAGAACTAACACCCCAAAAAGATGCCCTTTTCATTATAGGGGACTGGAATGCAAAACTAGGAGTCAAGAAATACCTGGAGTAACAGGCAAATTTGGCCTTGGAGTACAGAATGAAACAGGGCAAAGGCTAATAGAGTTTTGCCAAGAGAACGCACTGATCACACCAAACACCCACTTCCAACAACACAGGAGAAGTCTCTACACGTGGGCATCATCAGATGGTCAATACAGAAATCAGATTAATTATATTTTTTGCAGCCATGATGGAGACGCTCTATACAGTCAGCAAAAACAAGACGGGAGCTGACTGTGGCTCAGATCACAAATTCCTATTGCCAAATTCAGACTTAAATTTAAGAAAGTAGGAAAAACAACTAGACCATTCAGGTGTGACATAAATCAAATCCCTTGCAATTATCCAGTGGAAGTGACAAATAGATTAAAGGGATTAGATCTCATAGACAGAGTGTCTGAAGAACTATGGAGAGAGGTTCGTGACATTGTGCAGAAAAGCAAAAAGGCAAAATGGTTGTCTAAGGAGGCCTTAAAAATAGCTGTTAAAAAAGAGAAGCAAAAGGCAAAGGAGAAAAGGAAAGATATACCCATTTGAATGTAGAGTTCCAAAGAATAGTAAAGAGAGATAAGAAAGCCTTCTTAAGTGATCAATGCAAAAAAAAATAGAGAACCATAGAATGAGAAAGACTAGAGATCTCTTCAAGAAAATCAGAGATACCAAGGGAACATTTCATGCAAAGATGGGCACAATAAAGGACAGAAATGGTATGGACCTAACAGAAGAAGATAATAAGAAGACCTGGCAAGAATACACAGAAGAACTATACAAAAAAGATCTCCATGACCCAGATAATGACAATGGTGTGATAACTCACCTAGAGCCAGACATCCTGGAATGTGAAGTCAAGTGGGCCTTAGGAAGCATCACTATGAACAAAGCTAGCAGAGGTGATGGAATTCCAGTTGAGCTATTTCAAATTCTGAAAGATGATGCTGTGAAAGTGCTGCACTCAATGTGCCAGCAAATTTGGAAAACTCAGCAGTGGCCACAGGACTGGAAAAGATCCGTTTTCATTCCAGTCCCAAAGAATCACAATACCAAAGAATGCTCAAACTACCACACAATTGCACTCATCTCCCATGCTAGCAACGTAATGCTCAAAATTC
Organism: Cervus elaphus; assembly: GCF_910594005.1. Classification (NCBI taxonomy): domain Eukaryota; kingdom Metazoa; phylum Chordata; class Mammalia; order Artiodactyla; family Cervidae; genus Cervus; species Cervus elaphus. The sequence goes on from NC_057817.1 coordinate 33,599,327, forward strand.
TCCAATCCAGGCTTCAACAGTACGTGAATTTCCAGACGTTCAAGATGGATTTAGAAAAGGCAGAGGAACAAGAGATCAAATTGCCAACATCCTTTGGATCATGAAAAAAGCAAGAGAGTTCCAGTAAAACATCTACTTCCATTTAATTGACTAGGCCAAAGCCTTTGGCTGTGTGGATCACAACAAACTGTGGAAAATTCTTCAAGAGATGAAAATACCAGGCCACCTTAACTGCCTCCTAAGAAACTTGTATGCAGGTCAAGAAGCAACAGTTAGAACCGGACATGGAATGACAGACTGGTTCCAAATTGGGAAAGGATTAAGTCAAGGCTGTTATTGTCACCCTGTCTATTTAACTTATATGCAGAGTACATCATGAGAAATGCCGAGCTGGATGATGCACAAGCTGGAATCAAGATTGCCGGGAGAAATATCAATAACCTCAGATATGCAGATGATACCACCCTTATGGCAGAAAGCTAAGAAGAACTAAATAATCTCTTGATGAAAGTGATAGAAGAGAGTGCAAAAGTTGGCTTAAACCTCAACATTCAGAAAACTAAGATCATGACATCTGGTCCCATCACTTCATGGCAAATAGATGGGGAAACAATGGAAATAGTGACAGACTTTATTTTGGGGGGGCTCCCAAATCACTGCAGATGGTGACTGCAGCCATGAAATTAAAAGACGCTTACTCCTTGGAAGGAAAGTTATGACCAACCTAGATAGCATATTAAAAAGCAGAGACATTACTTTTCCAACAAAGTTCTGTCTAGTCAAAGCTATGGTTTTCCCAGTAGTCATGTATGAATGTGAGAGTTGGACTATAAAGAGAACACTGAAGAATTGATGCTTTTGAACTGTGGTGCTGGAGAAGACTCTTGAGAGTCCCTTGGACAGCAAGGAGATCCAACCAGTCCATTCTAAAGGAAATCAGTCCTGAATATTCATTGGAAGGACAGATGCTAAAGCTGAAACCTCAATATTTTGGCCACCTTATGTGAAGAACTGACTCATTTGAAAGACTCTGATGCTGGGAAAGATTGAAGATGGAAGGAGAAAGAGACAACAGAGGATGAGATGGTTGGAGGGCATCACCAATTCAATGGACATGAGTTTCAGTAAGCTCCAGGAGTTGGTGATGAACAGGGAAGCCTGGTGTGCTGCAGTCCATGGGGTCACAGAGAGTCGGACATGACTGAGCGACTTCACTGAACTGAACTGAGGTCAAAATCCCAGGGAGTGGGTGGTGGTCCAAATCCTGGAAATCTATACTCCTTCCCAAAAATAGTTGGAATAATCCTCCCACTTATTAGCATATGAAATTGCCCAGCCTATAAAACCTAACCATGCCACACTTCAGTGCCTAACTTGCCCTCTGTGATGGCCCACACTTTGTCTGTGGAGTGTGGTTCTCTCTGAATCTGAATAAATCCATTTCTTTTTTTATTTAATTAATTTATTTTTTATTGAAGGATAATTTCTTTACAGAATTTTGTTGTTTTCTGTCAAACCTCAACATGAATCATTCATCAGTTCAGTTCAGTTCAGTCACTCAGTCAGGTCTGACTCTTTGCGACCCCATTGACTGCAGCACGCCAGGCCTCCCTGTCCATCACCAACTCTTGGATTTTACTCAAACTCATGTCCATTGAGTCAGTGATGCCATCCAACCACCTCATCCTCTGTCGTCCCCTTCTCCTTCTGCCTCCTCCCTTTTCTTCCTCCTCTTTCCCAGCATCAGGGTCTTTTCAAATGAGTTATTTGAAAAGTTCTTCACATCAGTTTCTTCTTCACCTCAGTTCTTCACATCAGGTGGCCAAAGTATTGGAGTTTCAGCTTCAGCATTAGTCCTTCCAGTGAATATTCAGGACTGATTTCCTTTAGGATGGACTGGTTGGATCTCCTTGCAGTCCAAAGCAGCCACAGGTATACATATATCCCCTCCCTTTTGAAACTCCCTCCAATCTCTCTCCCCATCCTAGCCGTCTAGGTTGATACAGAGCCCCTGTTTGAGTTTCCTGAGCCATACAGCAAATTCCCATTGGCTATCTATTTTACATATGGTAATGCAAGTTTCCATGTTACTCTTTCCATACAGCTCACCCTCTCCTCTCCTCTCCGCATGTCCATAAATCTGTTCTCTATGTCTCTTTCTCCACTGTTGCCCTGTAAATAAATTCTTCAGTACCATTCTTCTAGATTCTGTATATATGTGTTAGAATATGGTATTTATCTTTCTCTTTCTGACTCACTTCACTCTGTATAATAGGTTCTAGGTTCATCCATCTCATCAGAACTGACTCAAATGTGTTCCTTTTTATGGCTGAGCAATATTCCATTGTGTATATGTACCACAGCTTCTTTATCCATTCACCTGTTGATGGACATCTAGGTTGCTTCCATGTTCTAGCTACTGTAAATAGTGCTGCAATGAACAGTGGGATGCATGTGTCTCTTTCAATTTTGGTTTCCTCAGGGCATATGCCTAGGAGTGGGATTGCTGGGTCATATGGTGGTTTTATTCTTAGTTTTTATTCTTAGCTTTATTCTTAGTTTTTTAAGGAATCTCCATACCATCTTCCATAACAGCTGTATCAATTTACATTCCCACCAACAGTGCAAGAGTGCTCCCTTTTCTCCACACCCTTTCCAGCATTTATTGTTTGTAGACTTTTTGATGATGGCCATTCTAACTAGTGTGAGGTTATATCTCATTGTAGTTTTGATTTGCATTTCTTGAATAATGAGTGATGTGGAGCATTTTTCATGTGTTTGTTAGCCGTCTGTATGTCTTTTTTGGAGAAATGTCTGTTTAGGTCTTTCCCCCACTTTTTGATTGGGTTATTTGTTTTTCTGGTATTGAGTTTTATGAGCTGCTTGTATATTTTGGATATTGATCCTTTGTCAGTTGCTTCATTTCTTGTCTATTTTCTCCCATTCTGAGGGTTGTCTTTTCACCTGGATTATAGTTTCCTTTGCTGTGCAAAAGCTTTTAAGTTTAATCAGGTTCCACTTGTTTACTTTTGTTTTTATTTCCATTACTCTAGGAGGTGGGTCATAGGGGATCTTTCTTTAATTTATGTCATCGAGTGTTCTGCCTATGTTTTCCTCTATGAGTTTTATAGTTTCTGGTCTTACATTTAGATCCTTAATCCATTTTTAGTTTATCTTTGTGTATGGTGTTAGGAAGTGTTCTAATTTCATTCTTTTACATGGAGTTGTCCAGTTTTCCTAGCACCATTTATTGAAGAGGCTGTCTTTGCCCCATTGTATATTCTTTCCTCCTTTGTCAAAAATAAGGTACCCATAGGTGCATGGGTTTATTTCTGGGCTTTTTATCTTGTTCCATTGGTCTCTATTTCTGTTTTTGTGCCAGTACCACACTGTCTTGAGACTATAGCTTTGTAGTATAACCTGAAGTCAGGAAGGTTGATTCCTCCAGCTCCATTCTTCCTTCTCAAGACTGCTTTGGCTATTCTGGGTCTTTTGTGTGTCCAAATGAATTGTGAAATTTTTTGTTCTAGTTCTGTGAAAAATGCCATTGGTAATTTGATAAGGATTGCATTAAATCCATAGATTGCATTTGGTAGTATAGTCATTTTCACAATATTGTGAATCTGAATAAATCTTCTTATGTATCACTTTGTCTCTCACTGAATCCTTTCTTTTTTTTTTTTTTTCACTGAATTCTTTCTGCAATGAGACATCAAGAACCTGAGCTTCATTAGACCCTGAAACCAGGTACTGTGGGTTTTCGCTGAGTTCGAGTCCCAGCCATGTGGGTTCAAATCCCAAACTGGGTTTTGGCTGGGTTTGAGTCCCAGGCACAGAGGTTTGAGTCCCAAACTGGGTTTTGGCTGTGTTCAAGTCCCAATCTGAAGTAAACAGTTTCAGCCACAACTGCAGAGGGTCTCCCCAAAGAATGAGGGGTCCAAGACCCTCATTGAGCTTCCCAGCCCAGTAGTTCTTCACCAGTAGGCTGAGCCCCTGGAACATGTGGCTCTGATTGCCAGTAGGTCTTGTGCACGGGAGAGCCAGAGGGCCATAGGAAACAGAGACTTATCTTAGAGGGTAAACACTAAATCTTACACATTCCAAATCCCAGAGCAAAGGCATTAGCTTGAAAGGGGCCTGAGTCAGACCCACTTGCTGATGTTAGAGAGCCTCCCAGGGAGGCAAAAGGCACCTGAGATCTCTCCTGGGGACACAGACGCTGGTGGCAGCCAATTGGGAGAGCTCATTCTACCACAAGGACACTGATGCTGGCAAACAGATATTTGGAGTCCTCCCTCTAGTCTATATGTTCCAAGGGTTACCCACCCACCATTGGGCTGGCACCAGTCCCAGGACTTCTTGGCCCAAACAGCCACCCATGTGGGGGATCAGACTCATCTATAAGGAAGATAAAGCAGCCGACCCTACCACAACAGAAGGGCCCATGCAGCCCACATAAGGGGTAAGGGACACCCCTTTAGTGCTGGTGAGTGTGTTGCTGAACCCCATGGGGGTCTTCTACAGAAGTCACTTCTCCAAAGTCAGGAAATGTAACCAACTTACCTAAAGCATAGAAATCAACACAGAGAAATAGGTAAAATAAGGAGACAGAAGAATATATTCCAAATGAAGAAATAACACAAAACTTTAGAACTAAATGAAGTGAAACTAAGTAATTTACTCATTAAAGAGCTCAACGTAACGATTACAAAGACTCTCAATAAACTCAGGGGAAGAATGGATAAACATAGTGAGAATTTTAACCAAGAGCTGGAAAATATGAAGAAGAAACAGAGTTGAAGAATACAATAACTGAAATTAAAAATATACTAGAAGGAATTAATAATAGATAAGATGATACAGAAAAACATATCAGTGAATTAAAAGAGAGCAGTGGAAATTACCCAGGTTGAACAGAAAGGAATTTTACAAAATGAGGAGTTTTATAAAATAAGCTACAAGTATATGTTGTATTTTTCTCTTTTTAATTGAAGGATGATTGCTTTATAATATTGGTTTGATTTCTGCGATACATCAGTATGAATTAGCTGTTATATTTTTTGTATTCTACAACTCTTATTGTATAGCTATCTGGCCAGTTTGTTCTCAAGCTAGATAAATCTACACTCAGCATTAAATGATTCTTAATTTTCCAGGTTTAAAAGTTTTGAAATACATATGTACAAGCTAAATGAAACAAACTACACTCAGAGAAACACTGTGGAGCAGAACCTCTACATATACAAGATCTGTTTTAGTGGATACAAAAATGATAATATTATCAAATATAAAGAAGAACAGTCATGAAAGGTAGACAAACTGGACCATCTTAACAAAGGATATATTAACTAAGATGAGCCAGGACAAACTCCCTAAATGTCAGGGCAAAATTTCTTTTCTGTGTCTCCGAAGCTAACTGTCTTTCCTGTTCTGTGCTGTGTGGTGTGCTTCTGAGTCATCTAGAAGAGCTGAATTCTCCACCCACACCGTCTTCTGCCAGGTGTGTACCCTTAGGCCTAAAAAGTGGCCGTTGGGTGACTGCTGGGCTTGTGGAGGAAAAGAACTTAGGTAAGTGAGCTAGAGGGCTCATACACATATTTGCCACCACCTTGAGTTGCAGAGCCAAGCCACAGAGACCCCATTTGTGGGGTCCAGGACAGGTCTGCTGAATGAGAGAACTGATTATGAGGAAGATGGTAAAATCTAGTGGTGTCAGTCATCCCTGTGAACACGTGCTATCCTGTAGAGAACCAATTCTACAACAAAGAATAACAGTGATGCAGAAAGAGACCATGCTGTTTCTAATACTTAAGTCAAAGCCACCTAACTTATATTCCCCACTGAAATGTGCTGGGATGAAGAGGGAAGATCCTAGGAGACTTTTGCTGCAAGGCCCATCAGTCTCTGAAAAAACAGAAATGGTTCCCCAGGGGAAAGGAAATATCAGATTTAGAGAGAGGACACTGGCAAAAGCAACTCAAGGAAGATGATTATCAGACAAAATATAGTATGCAATATTCATGAATTCTTATGTCAAGAAACTATTTATTGTATATCTGGGAACTTCTCTGGTGGTCCAGTGGTTAAGAATTCACACTCCCAATGCAGGGGGCTCAGGTTCCCAGGTTCGATCCCTAGTCAGTGAACTAGATCCCACATGCCGCAACTAAGGGTTTGCAACTAAGACCCAGGACAACCAAATAAATAAAAAATATATTTTTTTAAAGATTTTTTAAAATAAACTATTTCTTGTATATCTAAAATACAAATCTAATGGGGCATCCTGTGTATTTATTTGGTGCATCTAGCAATCCCATCTAGGAGAGGCTGCTGGGCTGCCCTGCCCCATCCCTTTGCATTTTACCCTGCTCCCTCTCACCATCTCTCCTGTATTATTCAGCAAACATGAGTGATAGAGAGGCAGGCAGGAAGAAGTGAAGGAGAGGGAGAGAGAGAGAGAAGGAAGAAAAAGAAAGAGGGAAGAAAGGAAGGGAAGCTAAAAGAAGAAATAAGAGAGAGACAGAAAGAGTAGTACAAAGAGAGACAGAAGCATGCATCTAAAAAATAAAACCAGAGATTTCCAGGGAAACAAATTCTTTTAAAGGTTAAGGAAATAGTTTCAAAGAAATTAAAACATCACCTAATATTAAAAGAACTGAGAAAAGAAATAAAACAATTCAAAGAGTTTATAAGCCAGTAGAGGAGACTAAAACATGTGGGTCAAGAAAGATTAGAAAAGAAAATAGAAAAATAAAAATGTCACAGAGATAAAAAGCCATATTAGAAGCAATGAAAATAGAATAAACAAAATTTAAGCACAGCTCTGGGGGATAGTATGTATGAAGAAATAAAATGGAACAAACTACAAAGATAGTTTTTGTGAACATGTTATACATGATAGGGCTTCCCTGATGGCTCAGATGGTAAAGAATATGCCTACAATGTGGGAGATCCAGGTTTGATCCCTGGGTTGGGAAGATCCCCTGGAGAAGGGAATGGCAATCCACTTCAGTACTCTTGCCTGGAGAATTCCATGGACAAAGGAGCCTGGTGGGCTATAGTCCATGGAGTTGCAAAGAGTTGGACATGACTGAGCAATGAATACTATACATGACAGACACAGTAGATATAAAATAGCTATTATTTGTATTGCTGAATAAGAAGGCAAAACAAAGGAAAAAATTTTAATCTGATAAGAATGGTAATTATAATAATAGCTACTATTTGTTTCAGCACTGGCTATGCACAAGTACTGTTCTAAGCATTCTGAGGGTTACTTCATTTAATCTTCACAGCAGTCCTGGTAAGCCCATCAGGAAGTTCAGCTCTTAAGCACAAGCCACCTGTTATCCTTGCATAACCTTTGCCATAAACCTTTCTCTGCTCCAAATTCTGATGTTTTGGTTTGGCCTCATAGTGCTCGGGCACATGAACTTGAGTTCATGTGCAACCCTGTCCTTAGGCAATTTATAATCTAGTGGGGGAAGTCAGATTTAACAAGTAATTGCAAGTAGGATGCATGCCACAAAAGCAGAAGTGTACTGTCTAGGATGCCAGAGAAAGTGTTCCTAGAAAATCAGCATTGCCACAGAAGGATGAAGTAGAATTAACTGGTCAAAAGGGTAAAGATGGAGGCTGGGACTTAAAAAGAATTGCAAGTGGAAGGAAAAGACCCAGAGCTGAGAGAGGGTACTATATCTATGAGAAACTACAGAAATCCAATATGGCTAAATGTAGCAATTAAGGGAAGAGTGGTATGAGATATAGCTGCAGAGAAAGTAAAGGAGAGTTGACCAGCTATATCTACATGTCATGTGAGTGCCGTTGTGTGAGTGTCTCCAATCACAGCTGTTTCCTGTTTATCTTCAGTTTAGTCGCTCAGTCATCTCCAACTCTTTGCGATCCCATGAACCGCAGCATGCCAGGCCTCCCTGTCCATCACCAACTCCGTGAGTCCACCCAAACCCATGTCCATTGAGTCAGTGATGCCATCCAACCATCTCATCCTCTGTCATACCCTTCTCCTCCTGCCCTCAATCCCTCCCAGCATCAGGGTCTTTTCCAATGAGTCAGCTCTTCGCATCAGGTGGCCAAAGTATTGGAGTCTCAGCTTCAGCATCAGTCCTTCCAATTAACACCCAGTACTGATCTCCTTTAGGATGGACTGGTTGGATCTCCTTGCTGTCCAGGGGACTCTCAAGAGTCTTCTCCAACACCACAGTCCAAAAGCATCAATTCTTCTGCACCCAGCTTTCTTTATAGACCAACTCTCACATCCATATATGACTACTGGAAAAACCATAGCCTTGACTAGACGGATCTTTGTTGACAAAGTAATGTCTGCTTTTTAATATGGCTATCTAGGTTGGTCATAACTTTCCTTCCAAGGAGTAAGTGTCTTTTAATTTCATGGTTGCAATCACAATCTGCAGTGATTTTGGAACCCAGAAAAATAAAGTCAGCCACCATTTCCATTGTTCCCCCATCTATTTGCCATGAAGTGATGGGACTAGACGCCAGGATCTTAGTTTTCTGAATGTTGAGCTTTAAGCCAACTTTTTCACTCTCCTCTTTCACTTTCATCAAGAGGTTCTTTAGTTCTTCCTCACTTTCTGCCATAAGGGTGGTGTCATCTTCAGTAAGAGTTATTAATAACAAAGCCTACCGTGACTGCTTAGGACAGGGCTCTAAACCCAGAGCATCCCACCGCTGTATTCTCCTCTAAGTTGGTGGGCACAGTCTCATTTGTGCTACTGATGCAGAGGTTCACAAAGAGACAGCTGGGAGAACTCATCTACCTATATCACCCACTAATATATCCTTATGTGATAAGTGAGTTCTATATCTTTTTGGAAAATAAACTTATCATTTTAGAAGACTTTAAGCTTATAGAACAGTTGCAAAAGTAGAATAAGAATTTCCACATACTTCCCATACATCTTCCCCTTTTGTTAACATTTTACATTAGTATGGTACATTTGTCACAACTAGTAAACCAATACTGATACACTATTGTCAACTAAAATCCGTATTTTATCCTGATTTCCTTTTTTTTTTTTTTTTTTTTTTTTTTTAACCTAATGGCCCTTTTTTGTTCTAGGACCCATGTGGGGTATCATACTACATTTAGGCATCATGGCCTCTCAGCTCAACTTTCCTTGCTTTTAATGACCTTTACAGTTTTGAGAAGTATTGGTCAGGTGTTTTGTAGAATACACCTTAATTTGGGGTTTGTCTGATGTTTTTCTTATGATTAGACTGAAATTCATGCATTTTGGAGACAAAGACTTCAGAGGTAAATTACTATTCTCAACATATCATATCAAGGGTACCACCACCAATATGTTGGTGTGGACTTTGATCACCTGGCTAGGGTAGTATTTGTCAGAGTTCTCCATGGTAAAGTTACTACTTTTTCCTCCTTTCCATAGTGTATTCTTTGCAAGGAAGTCACTATGTACAGACCACATTAAAGGGGTGGGGAGATATGCTCTACCTCCTTGAGGGCAAAGTATCCATAAATAATTTGGAATGCTCCCGCATAGAAAATTAGTATTTATTTATTCAATCATTTCTTTATATTAGTATTACTAATAGATTATATTGGTAATCATTTTATAATTTGGGTTATAATCCAATACTACTTTTTTTTTTTTTTGGCTAAAATTGTTCCAGGTTAGGCCATGGGGGAGCTCTTTCAGTTGGTTCCTGTGTCCCTTTGACATACCACATCACTGTGGTTTTTATTTCTTTGAGCATGTCCTTACTTTTTGGAACTACAAAACACCGCAGGATCATTATATATATTCCTTGCTTCAGCTTTAGAATAAGGCACTTCTCCAAGGATCCCTGGTTCCAAGGGCTGGGTGTTGGGTGTGTTCACTGCTACTGGAGTGCAATAGCATCTAGGCTGTCTTTGCTGACAGAGAAAGGAAATCCATGTTTGTGTGCTGACCCACATTTACACACATATCTATGAATATTTGTGTATCCATCTGTATCTATATTAAGCTAAACATGAGTTCATCTTGACATTTCTAACTCGAATCCTTGGCCACATAACCTAGATCATTCCAACCTTTGCCTCTTTTCTTGTCTATAGCCATCTGCTGCAACAGTCAGAAATATAGCTGCCACTGTCTGCTATTCATTCGCTTAATTCCAGCATACATTTTAGTGATTTCAGAATTAACTCATTTCTCCATAAAAAATGGCTTTACCGACTAGAATACAGTGTTTTATATACAGTTCCTTTTGCATTTAGTCTTCATCCCCACTCATTTACAAGGTTAGGTCAGCACACTCCTCTACCCAACTCCTTGAAATAGTTACATTCTTTCCTCACAGTCTTCATTCCATCCTGGGATTCTGCAGCTTCCTAAATGACTTTTTAGATTTGCTACACTAAGGTTTACTCTTTGTGTTGTAAAGTTCTATGGGTTTTAACAAATGCACAATGCCATATATTCATTATTATAGTGCCACATAGAATATTTACCACTATAAAATATATCTCCTACTTTACATATTCAACCTTTCCTGCCCCAAATCCGATCTGTTTATCACCTCTTCAGGTTTGTCTTTTCCAGAAGGTCACATAAATTAACTCATACAATATATAACCTTTTCAGACTAGCTTCTTTTTCTTAGCAACGTACGTTCAAGGGTCACCCATGTTTTTGCATGGTTGATAACTCATTCCTTTTTATGGTCAAAGAGTATTCCATTGTATAGAAGTACCATAGTTTGTTTATGCGTTCAGCTATTGAAGGACATTGATTGCTCCCAGTCTTGTGACAATTATGAATAAAGGTATTATCAACTTTTGCATGTAGTTTTTTTGTGCACATAATTTTAAAATTAACTTGGTGAATACTTTGGGACCCTATAGGGACCTGATTGCTGAATCATATGGTAAGACTATGCCTAGCCTTGTTAACTGTAGTCTTTATTATTTCCTTCTGCTTGCTTTGGGTTTAGTTTTAGCTCCTTATATAAGGAACTTATTGTTAGTTCCTTCAGGGGAATTAATTGATTATTAATTTGAGATCTTCTTTCTTTTTAAATACAGTTGTTTACAGTTATATTTAAATGTTATATATAATACTCCTAGGACTTCTTTGGTGGCTCAGACAGTAAAGAATCCTCCTGCAATGCAGGAGACCTGAGTTCGATCCCTGGGTTGGGAAGATCCCCTGGAGGAGGCATGGCAACCCACTCTGGTATTCTTGCCTGGAGAACTCCCATGGATAAGGGAGCTTGGCGGGCTACAGTCCATGGGGTTGCACAGAGTCGCACACGACTGAGCGACTGAGCACCGCACAGCATATAATGTTCCAATTAGCACTGCTTTTGTCACACCCTATACATTTGGGTATGTTGTGATCTCTTTTTTGCCCTAAATTTATTGCAGTTTAATTGAGGTATTTTGTTTTTCAGTCGCTAAGTAGTATCCAACTCTGCCAACCCATGGACTGCAGCATGCCAAGTTTCCCTGTCCTTCGCCATCTCCTGGAGTTTGCTCAAACCCATGCCCATTGAGTCAGTGATGCTATTCAACCATCTCATCCTCTGTTGCCCTCTTCTCCTTTTGCCTTCAATCTTTCCCACCATCAGAGTCTTTTCCAGTAATTCAGCTCTTCACATCAGGTGGCCAACGTATTGAAGATTCAGCTTCAGTATTAGTTCTGCCAATGAATATTCAGGGTTGATTTCCTTTAGGATTGACTGGTTTGATCTCCTTGTTGTCCAAGGGACTCTCAATAGCATTGTGTAAATTTAAGATAAATTTAAGACTTGATGCATTTATAGATTGAAAAATCATTACCATCATACTGTTAGTTAACACCTTCATTACATCACATATTTACTATTTCTTTTTTGTGGTGAAAACATTTAGGATTTACTCACTTAGCAATTTTCAAGTATATGATACAGTATTATTAATTATTATCACCATGCTGTGTATTAGATTCCCAGAATTTATTCATTTTATAACTGGAAGTTTGTACACTTGGACCAACTTGTCCCCATTTCCCCTACCCCCAGCCTCTGGTAGGTATTGTGTTTTCATCTTTATTTGTTTCAAGATATTTAATTTTACTTTGCTTCATTTTGTTTTTATTTTAATTTGTTTCAAGATGTTTTCTAATTCCCCTTATGATTTCTTGTTTGGCCACTGGTTAGGACTGTGTTGTTTAATTCCCACATATTTGTGTCTTATCCAGATTTCCTTCTGTTCTTCGTGTATACTTTTATTTAGTCATGATTGGAGAAGATACTTTGAATGATTTCTATTACTTTAAATTTGCTAAGATTTGCTTTGTGGTATAACATGTGATCTATCCTGTAGAATATCCCATGTGCACTTGATAAGATAAGAACATGCATTCTTCTGCTATTGCCTAGAGTATTCTGTATGTCTGTTACAACTAGTTGTTTTATAGTGTTCTTTATGTCTTCCATTTAATTCTTGATATTCTGCTTAGTTGTTCTACCCATTTTTGAAAGTAAGATGGTGAAATCTATCTCTCCCTTCAATTCTGTACATTTTGCTTCACATATTTGGGGACTCTGTAGTTAGATGCATATATATTTATAATTATTACATCTTCTTGATAGAGTCACCATTTATTGATAATGTCTTTTGTCTTTAGAAGCAATTTTTGAGTTAAAGTCTGTTTGATCTGTTATTAATACAGCCACCCCAACTCTCTTTTGCTTATTATTTACATGGCATCTTTTCCATCCTTTCGTTTGCAGCATATTTGTGTTTTTAAATCTAAAGTGAGTATTTTATAGACAGCATATAGTGGCATCCTTTTTAAAATTCTTTCTACTATCTGTCTTTCAAATAGAGATTTTAATCCATTAACATGTAATGTAATTACTGATGAAGAAGGAATTGTTGCCATTTAGTCACTAAGTCATGTCCAACTCTTTTTGCAACCCCAATCTGGTAGGGCTGTAGATTTCTGGTAGGACCTGTAGAATCTGGTAGGACCAGATTTCTCTGTCCATGGGGTTTCCCAGAAAGAATACTGGAGTGGATTGCCATTTCCTTTTCCAGGGGATCTTCCCAATCCAGGGATCAAATCCATGTCTCCTGCTTTGTCAGGCAGAATCCTTATCACTGAGTGCCTAGGGAAGCCTGAGGAAAGAATTACTTCTATCATTTTTCTTTACATCATATCTTCCCCCCACCCCGCAACTCAATTACTCTCTTCCCGTCTTTTATTGCTTTTCATAGTAATTTTCTGGTGTACTGTTTTGCTTCCTTTCTCATTTCTCAAACTATATATTTTTAGTTGTTTTCTTAATGATTGCCTGGTGATTACAATTAATATCCTAATTTATAAGAACTTAGTTCAAATTCAACTTAGTTTTATAGCATACAAAAATTTAGCTTCTATATGGCTTCATCCCTCTTATGTTATTATCACATATTACATCTTTATGCATTGTGTGCTCATTAACATACACTTACTTGTAATTATTGTTTTGCACATTTGTCTTTAGATCTTATAGAAAACAGAGGAGTTAGAGACCCCAAATAAATTAATACTATCTTTATATTTATCTGCGTGGTTATCTTTACAAATGTTCTTTATTTCTTTAAGTGAACTTGAAGTACTGTTCAGTGTCCTTTCATTTCAAGCAGAGGATTCCTTTTAGCATTCTTATGCATGTTCAGTCACACAGTTGTGTCAGACTCTTTGTGACCCTATGGACTGTAGCCCACCAGGCTCCTCTGTCCATGGAACTTTCCAGGCAAGAATACTGGAGTGGGTTGCCATTTCCTCATCCAAGGGATCTTCCTGACCTAGGGATTAAACCTGTGTCTCTAGCATCTCCTGCATTGGTAGGTGGATTTTTTACCATAGAGCCACCTGAGAAGCCCGGAATTCTTTTTTTCTTTTTTTTTTGCTTTTTATTTTAAAATAAATGTTATTGAGGTATATTTTTGTGTGCAGTTTGAAGAGTCTTAATATATAAATACAACAATGTAAATAAACATCAAGATATAGTTACAAGAGACTTCACTGATTGTCCAGTAGCCAAGGCTCCAGCTACCAATGCAAGAGTCCCTGGTTCAATTCCTGGTCAGGGAATCAGATCCCATATGCTGCGACTAAGACCTGAAACAGCCAAATAAATAAATAAAATATTTTTTTAAAGATACAGCTACAAAAGCTTATAACTTATATAGTTTCTCCTCTACTTTTTCCAGCCCAGGCAACTACTGATGGATTTTTGTCACTTCAGTACGATTTGTTTTTCCTAAAGTTTTCTATAATTGGAATCATATGGTATTCTTTTGTGTCTGGCTTTTTTCATTCCACATGATGGTTTCGAAATTCATTTGGAGTGTGTATGTCAGTAGCTCCATCTATTTTTATTGGCAGGTTGTATTCCATTCTATGAATTGTCACATTTTTTCCATCCATCAGATGATTACTTTTTAGCCACAAATTCTGGTCATAACAAATCCTTTCACAAATAGATTGCTGAATGTGCAGCCATAGCTTTTATAAAAAGCCAAAGAGGATACATTCAATTAGAAAAAATTATGTTGATATTAAAAAAAATTTTTTTAACTAACCCTGCTTAAGTCACCTGATATACATTCAATACCAGGAAGTTTATTTTTTGCAAAGAGTGAGAGAAAAAAAAAAAAAAAAGAATTTAAAAAGTATCAGCTTAACAACTAAAAATTGTTTAAATGGTAAGTGGCTTTAGTTTTCAGAAAGTCTGCCAAGGAGGTGGCAAATTCTATAAGGCCTAAAGTAAAGTTATGAATCATTTAGGGCTTAGGGCACTAGAAAGCCAATCTGAACTTTAAAAATATACTCTGTTCAAGTATCAAATGAAAAAAGTTCCTCATAAAGCTGAGTTAATGGCTTTTTTTGAGGTAGTATTGTCTCTTAAATTTTGGAACTGAATTTATGATGCAAATGTCATTATTTAATGTCAATACTGAATATCTAAGCACAAAATCAAACTGAAAAAAGTCACTGTTCTAATTGAATGTATCCTCTTCAGCTTTTTATAGAAGCTCAGCATTCTAACAGAGCAGGTTTATTAACTCTCTGTGTTTATCTGGGAATGTCTTAATTTCATTATCCCTGAAGGATAGTTTTTCTGGGTACAAAATTCTTGGTCATTTTAGATTGCTGGGGCTACCATAACAAAGTACCACAGATGGGGTGGCTTGAACAACAGAAATTAATATTTCTTACAGTTGTGGAGGCTGGAAGTACAAAATAGAAGTGTCAGGCAGGGTTGGTTTCTGGTGAGGCTTCCCTTCTCAACTTGCAGATGGCACCTTCTTGCTATGTCCTTGCATGGCCTTTTTTCTGTGCATACATGCCTTAAGAGAAATCTGTGGCATCTCTGTCAGATCAGGGCCTCACCCTTATGACCTTATCTCTTCACTAAACATATATATATACACACACACTATATGTATATTATATGTATGTATATATATGTATGTATATATATATGTGTGTGTATATATATATGGTTGTTCTACATGTTGTGAGCTTTTGTTTAGATTCCATATTCCCCCAGAAGTTTATTCTGATAGTTTTTGCCAGCTTATTCATTGCTTTTGTTAAGGGATGGACTTTTGGGGTTGTCTGTCATTTCACTGATAATCTTTTTTGCCTTATTTTTAAATTGCTTTTCTTATTGTTGAATTTTATGAGTTCTTTTTATATTTTGACTACAAGTCCTTTATTGGATATGTGATTTCCAAATATATTTTCAAAGAAAACGATTTGTCTTTTCATTCTTTAACAGTCTTTTTTCAGGGCAAAAACTGAATTTTAATGAAGTCCAAATTCTTTTTTCTTTCATGGATTATACTTTCAGTGTTATATCAAAATCTCATCACCAAACTCAAAATCATGTATATTATCTCATGTGTTTTCTTCTACAAACTTTACAGTTTTGCATTTTAGTATTCAGGTCTAGAATTCACTTTAAGTTAATTTTTGTGAAGGTCTACATCTATGTTCATTTTTTTGTTTTTTGCATATGGATGTCCAATTGTTCCAGCAATATTTGTTGAAAAGATTTTTCTTTCTCCATTGAGCTGCCTTTATATCTTTGTCAAAAATGAGTTGATTATATCTGTTTTGGGAAGATCCCTTGAAGGAGGGCATGGCAATCCTCTCCAGCATCCTTGCCTGGGAAATCCTATGGACAGAGGAGCCTGGTAGGCTACAGTCCACAGGATCGCAGAGTCAGACACAACTGAAGCGACTCAGCACAGCACAACACACACTTATTCTGATGTCTCTGGGAAAATCGAGTAAATCTGAGGGGAAAAATCGTGACAAAGGATTCTTCTAAAGGACTGTAAGAATCTCTTTGGCTTAAGGGACAATTCAGGGTTGTCACATAATTAATGTTCCTGCTTTCAAATTAGTCAAACTACTCAGAATGATGGATTTCTCAAGCAAGCAAGCAAGCTCAAGACTTTTACTTTTATCACAATTTAAAAGGAAACAATGCTCATTTCTTTCTTGGAGCAATATAAATTTTAGTGTTGAGAGAGTCATTTCCTAGGCAGGTTGATAAGAAGTCTAGGGGTCCCCAAGGAGAGAGAGGTCTGGGATATTCAAGGAGGAAAAAAGGACAAACTTTTTTACTTTTTTTCCTCTACATTCCTTAGGATTATATAACAATAATGTATCCTGCCTGAGGACAGTCTTTGGATTAAACCCTCTGGCTAATTCTGTTATCTTAAAACATAAATTATGGGAGTAGGTCTGGTCTTTACAAGGATGTATCCTGCCTGAGGACAATCTTTGGATTAAACCTTCTGGCCAACTCTGTTATCTTAAAATGTAAATTATGGGAGTAGGTCTGGTGAGGTCTTTACAACCTCCAGACATTCTTTGGATTCATTGGAGAGTATATAACTCCATTGCTAACACTAGCAAAGGGGGTACTCTTTTGCCCCCGTCTGATGCCTATATCAGAAGCTTTCTCTATCTCCTTTATACTTTAATAAAACTTTATTACACAAAAGCTCTGAGCGATCCAGCCTCGTCTCTGGCCCCGGATTGAATTCATCTCCTCCGGAGGCCAAGAATCCCGCGTCTCATTGTTCAGCAACAACCTTTCAGTGTCTTCTCTTTAGTACTAGATATTTCAGAATCTTCAGGAAATGTTAAGGGTTAGAACTAAATCAATATGATATTAAAATAATCAGTGGGGATTCCACTTGAAATAACTTGATCTCTACTTAAGGAAAAGCATTTATTCAATATCTTCCTCAGGAGACAATATGGCAAAGTAGCATTTTATAGTCAATTAATATCTCATTTCCTTATTCCTCTAAAACACAGAAACTCTTTCTTATAGGTTCTGTAATGAGAACTTTTTCTGTTGGATGCTATTAAAATTTCCTTTGTGTGTTTTAATTTGGAAGGAATGGTGTTAATGTTGGTAGGCTCTAATTTAGAATTGCATTTATTTTCAAATGTGTTTGGGAGTGAAATGAGTCATTCTTCAATTTCCTTAAAAGAAACTAGGATGGTTCCTTTTTTTTAAATACGACTAATACAAAACTCATTTTGAAAGTAGCATATTTTGACTTATGTGTAATAAATATTGGCATGCTTTACCCCTTTGACACTATCATAAGTCAACATGAGTTTTGCTTTATGCCCTTATCAGCTGATTAAATGTCGTTTTAGCAGAGGTTCTTTTACTTATTTGCATCCTTCACACATGAATAACAACTTTAGGCTATGGGGAAAAAATCTGCTACTTCTTGCTAATAGTAAAAAGGGTAGAAAGGGTTTACAAGTCAAGATACTAAGTAGATATTAATATAGTATAGCCAAATTTCACTTGACATCACAAATTATGTCACATTGTCACATTTTTATTAAGGTTCAAATTTTACTTCCTAATTACTGCCTAGCGATGATGTAGAGTCTCTGGTTCCTTGCAAAGTACCCAGTAAGTATTTCTAGGATGTCTCACTTATTCTAAACTCCTATCATGTATATTCTACAAACTACAAAAAAATGAAAAACCCCCTCCTACTGTTCTTACTAACAAAGCAATTCTTTGCTGATGACTATTGCTACCATACTGAGCACTGGTGGGAACTTAATACCATCACATGCTGTTCCCCTGCATTTCATAGTCTCTCCTAAAGCTTTGCCAGGCACAGCAGTTTTCCATAGATAAATACCCTTAGCTCTCAAGGTGCCCAAGCTGCATTGTTGTCCATGGCAGGGATGGGCAGATGGCCCCCTCAGATTCCTAACTTACTCTGGTGCAGTGTCAAAGATGTTTGGGACCCAATGGATTAAAGATTTTGGTAAAACAGCTCTTTTTGTTTTTACTCAAAGCCATTTAGTTTTCTCTCTGTAGGATCCAGAAATATGTCCAGAGGGCTAGACCCAAGGTAGATTGAGTAATAATCACTGAGCTAGACTCAAAACCTGTATTCCACCAGCAAGAAATTTGCCCATATCTCAAGCTGAGTATCTCTATGCTCAATTAGAGGGAAGAATTGACAAATTATTTTTTCTTACAGAGGAATAATATTTAAATCAAATACTGACAATATTTGAAGTGTTCAGAGGGATAATATTTGGATTTTAAACTATTTTATTTTATCCTTTTCTCTTAAAAATTTTTTTTAAATTTATTTATTTTTTAATTTAAAGATAGCTGTTTTACAGAATTTTGTTGCTTACTGTCAAACATCAACATGAATCAGCCATAGGTATAAATATGTCCCCTCCCTTTTGAACCTCCCTTCCATCTCCCTCTGCATCCCACCCCTCTATGTTGATACAGAGCCCCTGTTTGAATTTCCTGAGACATACAACAAATTCCTATTGGCTATCTACTTTACATATGGCAATGTAAGTTTCCATGTTACTTTCTCCATATATCTCACCCTCTCTTCTCCTCTCCCCATGTCCATAAATCTATTCTCTATGTCTGTTTTTCCACTGCTACCTTGCAAATAATTTCATCAGTACCATCTTTCTAGATTCCATGTAAATGTGTAAGTATACAATATTTATCTTTCTCTTTCTGACTTACTTCACTCTGTATAACAGCCTCTAGTTTCACCCACCTCATCAGAACTGACAAATGAATTCTTTTTTATGGCTGAGTAATATTCCATTGTGTATATGTACCACAGCTTCTTTATCCAGTCATCTGTCGTTGTACATCTAGATTGCTTCCATGTTCTAGCTATTGTAAATAGTGTTGCAGTGAACACTGGGGTACATGTGTCTTTTTCAATTTTGGTTTCCTCATAAACTATTTTACTTTTTATTCAACAATTCTTTGTTACTTTGTCACTTTTTTTCATCACTAAAATGATATCATGAAACTTCTGGTTTCCAGTCCAACGTATAAAGAGTTTGGAAGTCACCGTTCCACCTTGACAATAAGTAAAAAGAAGAACAAAACAAAAAAATAAAAAATTATTTGTAGATCTGTCAAAGTGAGGTCACAGAGCAAACGACTGTTCCCCAAATTAAAGAGAGATGTAGACAAATACAAAGATCACAACTTACTGGAGCAGAAACTCACACACAGATGCCTCGGTGGGAACCATGGCCAGGGAGGAAAACCAAAACTATCCCTGATGAATTTCTGAAAGCTCAGTGTGGATAATTCTGATTGTTTAAAACTCCAAGGAGGCCTGGTCACAGAGCAGGTCTTAATACTTTGATGAGCTTTAACTCCAGGAGCCCTACCAGGTTTTCAGAGAAACTAAAGGGGGAAAATACCTTAATGCTTCCAGTAGGGGCAGAAAAAAGAAGTCATTTTGAACTATGCCAGATCATCCTATTCTTAACAGAACCTACCATGAAGAGAAATTATTTTGGCAGAGCATAAACTATTGGAGTTTGAGAGGCTAACTCACCTGGGTGAAGGGAATACCCAGCTCCAGCCCACTGTAGCCATAATGTCCCATCTGGGAAGAAACTAGAGGGCTGAGAAGAACTTGTGAAGTTCACAGTTCAGAGGCATACACACACTGAAGACTGATACCTAGTCATTAGGGCTACAAAACACTTCCCTTCTCCCCGTAACTTACCACCATATTACTAGAGATCTGTTAAAGCAGTTACTTTAACCTAGTTTGTCTCAGTCCATTTGGACTACTATTACAAAAATACCATAGACTGGCTGGCTTATAAACAATAGAAATTTATTTCTTAGTGTTCTGGGGGCTGAAAAGCCCAAGACCAAGGTGCTAGCAGACTCGGTACCTGGTGAGAGCCCACTTCTTGGTTTACAGACAGCCAATCACCTTCTGGCTGTGTCCTCATGTGGAAAAAGGGTCAAGAGAGCTCTTTGGGGTCTCTGATAAAGGTACTAGGGGTTTCCCCAGTGGCTCAGTGGTAAAGAATCTGCCTGCAATGCAGGAGCTGCAGGCGATGTAGGTTCGATCCCAGGATCAGGAAGATCCCCTGGAGGAAGCCATGGCAACCAGCTCCAGCATTCTTGCCTGGGGAATCCCATGGAAAGAGGAGCCTGGTAGGCTACAGTTCATAGGGTCACAAAGAATGAGGAACAACTGAAGCGACTGAGCATGCGTGCACATAAGGCCACTTAGTGCCATTTGTAAGGGCTCCACCCTCACAATCTAATCAAAGGCTCTACCTCCAAATACCACAATGGTTTCAACATTTGGAAGGAAAATATTGTGCTTGGAGGGAGACAAACATATAGCATGGATTGAATCAAGAAAAAAAATTGTACATCATTCTAAAGGGCAAAAGACAGTTTGAAAAAACAGCAAGCATCAGAACCAGACTCATTTGCAGCAAGGATATTAGAATTATCTGTCCAGGAATTTAAAACAACTCTGATTAATATGATAAAGGTTATAATATAGAGTAATAATGTGCAAGAACATATGGGCAATTTAAGCAGAGAAATAGAAATTCTAGGAAAGAATAAAAAAGAAGGGCCAGAGGTCAAAAGCACTGTAATAGAGATGAAGACACAACTGGGGAAAGAAAAGTTGACCTTGAGGATATCACAATAGAAACTTCCAAAACTGAAAAGCAAAGAGAAAAAACAAACCAGAAAAAACAAAATAGAATACCAAGAGCTGTAAGGCAACTACAGTTGATTCTTGAACAACACAGGGATTTGGGTGCTGACCCCTTGTGCAGTCAAAAATCTGCATAGAACTTTACAGTTGGCCATCCTTATGCATGGATTCAACCAACTGTGAATTGTGTAGTACTGTGACACATATTTATGGGGGAAAATGGCATATAAGTAGACTTAACATGGTTCAAACCTGTGTTATTCAAGGGTCAACTGTGATGTGAAATAATCGAAAAAAAATATATATATATTGGTCTGTGTCCCTAGTTCCTAGCATCAAGCTCCCAAAACTTTTATAATTTCCCAAGTGATAAGATTATTGAAAGCATTTTTCTTCTAATATTTGATCTTTAACTCTTGTCATTGACACTGAACTACTAAATCCCTTGTAATTCATGAGTGATAGGAGGGTCTTTGGTTCTAGTTAAGCAACGCTTGGTAGGCTCCTGGATAGTTTGAGGGTGAGAGCTGGTCACCAGAAATACAAAGTCCTGATTAAAAGTTAGAAGTTTCTGCCCCAGCCCTATCCTCTAGGTGAGGGAGAGGGCCTGGAGGCTGTGATCCCACCAAAAAGTAAAATCTGCAAATTTTTTAAGAGTCCTGGAAAATGAAGAAAGGGGGGAAAGGGTAGAACACTTATTTAAAGAAATAATGCTGTGAAGAAACTGGACATCCAAGTTCATGAAGCTCATAGGCCCTTCAAACAAACTCAAAGGGATACCCTCCAAAATACAACAAAACTGTTAAAAATCAAAGAAAATTTCTGGTTAGGATGTGGAGAAAAGGGAATCTTTGTACACTGCTGTTGGAAACGTCAGTTGCCTTAGCCACCATAGTAAACAGTATGGAAAATTCTCAAAAATTAAAACTAGAACTACCATTGTTGTTGCTGCTGCTGTTCACTTGCTCAGTCATATCCAACTCTTTGTGACCCCAGGGATTAAAGTACGCCAGGCTTCCCTGTCCTTCACCAGCTCCCAGAGCTTATCAAACTCATGTCCAGTGATCCCATCCAACCATCTCATCCTCTGTCGCATCCTCTCATCCCCTTCTCCTCTTGCCTTCAATCTTTCCCAGCATCAGAGTCTTTTCTAATCAGTTGGCTCTTCACATCAGGTGGCCAAATTACTGGAGTTTCAGCTTCAGCATCAGTCCTTCCAATGAATATTTCAGGACTGATTTCCTTTAGGATTGACTTTTTTGATCTCTTGCAGTCCAAGGGACTCTCAAGAGTCTTCTCGAACATCACAGCTTAAAAGCATCAATTCTTTGGTGCTCAGCCTTCTTTCTGATCCAGTTCTCACATCTGTAATGACTACTGGAAAAACCATAGCTTTGACTATAATGACCTTTGTCAGCAAAGCAATGTCTCTGCTTTTTAATATGCTGCCTAGGTTTGTCATAGCTTCCCTTCCAAGGAGCAAGCATCTTTTAATTTCATGGCTACAGTCATCCTCTGCAGTAATTTTAGAGCCCAAGAAAATAAAGTCTGTAGTGACATTGTTTCCCCATCTGTTTGCCATGAAAAGATGGGACTGGATGCCATGTTCTTCATTTTTTGAATGTTTAACTTTAAGCCAGCTTTTTCACTCTCCTCTTTCACCTTCATCAAGAGGCTCTTTAGTTCCTCTTTGCTTTCTGTCATAAGGGTGGTGTCGTCTGCCTATCTGAGGTAACTGGTATTTCTCCCGGCAGTCTTGATTCTAGAACTACCATATGATTCATCAATTCCAACTCCAGAGTATATATCTGAAGGAAATGAAATCACTATTTCAAAGTGATTTCTGCACCTCTGTATTCATTGCAGCATTATTTACAATAGCTAAAATATGAAAATACCCTATTTGTTCACTGATGGATGAAAAAAGCAAATGTGATACATACATAGGAATATCATTCCTTTCCATAAAAAAGTAATTCTGTCATTTATGACATCATAAACAGTATATGATATCACTTATATGTGGAATATAAAAAGAGGGAAAAAAACAAAACAAAAAAAAGCAAAGAAACCCAATAGAAACAGAGAACAAATTGGTGATCATGAAGGGTGGGGTGGGACAAATGGGTGAAGATTGTTAAAAGAATACAAACTTCCAGCAAGAAGATGAATAAATCCTGGGGGTATTATGTACAGCATGGTGAATATAGCTAACAATACCGCATTTATGTTTGAAAGTTGCTAGAGAGGAAATTTTTTAAAAATATTTATTTATTTATTTATTTGACTGCACTGGGTCTTAGTTGTGGCATACAAACTCCTAGTTGCAACATGTGAGCTATAATTCCCAGAATAAGGATTGAACCCAGGCCCCCTGCATTGGGAGTGCTGGGCCTTAACCACTGGACCACCAAGGAAGTCCCAAGATGAGATTTTTAAAGTTCTCACCAGCACTCCAAATTGTTACCATGACAGATATGTTAGCTAAACTTACTGTGCTAATTGCAACACATATTGCAACATGTATGTGTATATTCAGTTGCTTTAGTCATGTCCGACCCTTTGCAACCCTACGGACTATAGCCCTCCAGTCTCCTCTGTCCATGGGATTTTTCCAGGCAAGCGGACTGGAGTCGGTTCCCATTTCCTTCTCCAGGGGATCTTCCCAACCCAGGGATGGAACCCAGGTCTCCTGCATCTCCTGCATCGCAGGCAGATTCTTTACTGCTGAACCACTGGGGAAGCCCTATATTGTAACATATACATACATAAAATCACTCCTTTGCACACCTTAACCTTACATAATGTTATGTGTCTAAATAAATAAAGCTGGAAAATGTATTTTTTTAAAAGTTAATGCACAAAAATAATAGCAACAATGTAATCACATACATTTATCTATATAAGTAAAATGAATGATAGCAGTGATATGTGATGCAAGGGAGGGGATGCTATGGAGGAATCAGAATTATTTTATCAGCATAAAGTACTCATACTACCTATGAAGCAGTGTAGTGTTGAGTATGGACTAGGATTAGTTGTAAAGTACATTACAAATTCTAGGGCAACCACTAAGTAAAAAAAGAGAAACTAATAGAAAAAATGAAATCATGTTAAATGCTCTATCAAAACCATAAAAGATAGAAAAAGAGTAGAAGATAAAAATAGGAACAAAGACCAAGAGCAACAAATAGAAAACAGGAAGCACAGTAGATATTATCCAACTATGTCAATAAACATCATGATATACATAATTAATTAAAAGACAGAGACTGGCAGAATGGATAAAAAACTGTGGTCTACATGAAATTGACTTTTTTTCTTCATTGAAATACTTTTGATATACAATATTGCATTAGTTTTAGGTGTAGCATAGTGATTCTTCAATTTTGGGTGTTTGGTGTTTTTTTGCAGATTTTATTTTGTTAAAGGTTATTACAAGATATTGGGGGTATAATTCTCTGTGCTGTACAATAAATCCTTGTCGATCGTCTATTTAATGTATGGTAATTTGTGTCTGTTAATTCCATACCCCTAATCTGTCCTTCTCCCTTTCTTCTACCCTTTGATAACCATAAAGATTGTTTTCTATGCCTGCAAGTCTGTATATAGATTCAATACAAATGAATCTAGATTTAAAACAAACAAAGATGCTTATGTGGGCTTCCCTGGTGGCTCTGATGGTAAAGAATCTGCCTGCAATGCAGGTAACACAGGTTTGATCCCTGAGTAGGGAAGATCCCCTGCAGAAGGAAATAGCTACTCATTCCAGTATTCTTGTCTGGGAAATCCCATGGACAGAGAAGCTTGGTGGGATACAGTCCAAGGGGTTGCAAAGAGTTGGACATGACTGAGCAACTAACATTTTTCATTTGTATTATTTTTTAGATTCCACATATAACTGATATCATATAGTATTTATCTTTTTCTGACTTATTTCACTAAGCATAAGGTCCATCTCTTGCTGCTGAAAATGGCAGTATTTTATTCCTTTCTATGGCCAAGTAATATACATGCCACATCCTCTTAAGCCAGTTGTCTGTTGATGGACACTTAGGCTCTCTCCATGTCTTGGCTATCATAGTGATACTGTGAACACTGGGGTGCATGTATCTTTTTTGAATTAGAGTTTTCATTTCTTCCAGATACATACCCAGAAGTGGGAATGCTGGAAGGAACCTACATTCTGTTTTCCATAGTCACTGCACCAATTTACATTACCACAAACAATGTAGTAAGCTTCTCTTTTTTCTACACCCTCTCCAGCATCTGTCATTTGCAGACATTTTGATGATAGTCATTCTGACTGGTGTGAGGTGATATCTCACTGTGGTTTGGATTTGCATTTCTCTGATGATTACTGATATTGAGCATCTTTTGATGTGCCTGTTACCCACTTGCATGACTTCTTTGAAAAAATGTTTAAATCTTCTGCCCATTTTTTGATTGGGTTTATTTTTCCAATATTGAGTTGTATGAGCTGTTTGTTTATTTTGGATATCAACTTCTTGTTAGTCTCATTGTTTGCATGTATTTTTTCCCACTCTATAGGTTATCTTTTCATTTTGTTGATAGTTTCCTTTGCTGTGCAAAAGCTTTTAAGTTTGATTAGGTCCCATTTGTTTATTTTGGTTTTTATTTCTTTTGCCTTGAGAGAATAATCTAAGAAAACATTGCTCTGATTTATGTCAGAGAATGCTTTCCCCATGTTCTCTTCTAGGAGTTTTATGATGCCATCTAGGTCTTTAATTCATTTTGAGTTTATTTGTGTTTTTGATGTGAGAGAATGTTCTAATTTCATTGATTTACATGAAGCTTCCAGCTTTCACTACACCAATTGTTGAAAAGACTCTCTTTTTCACATTGCATATTCTTGCCGCCTTTGTCATAGATTAATTGCCCATAGTGCAGGGATTTATTTCTGGACACTTTATTCTGTTCCATTAATCTATATGTCTGTTTTTGTACCAAGAAGTATGCTGTTTTGATTGCTGCAGCTTTGTAGGATGGTATGAAGTCTTGGAAGGGTTATGACTTCAACTTTGTTCTTTATTCTCAGGATTGCTTTAGCAGTTCTGGGCTTTTTGTGGTTGCATGTAATGATTATTTGTTCTAGTTCTGTGAAAATTGTCCCAGGTATTTTGATAGGAATTGCTTCAAATCTGTAGCTTGCATTGGTTACTATGGGCATTTTAACACTATTGATTTTTCCATCCAAGAACACTAGATTTCTTTTCATTTCTTTGAATTGTCTTCAGTTTCCTTTATAAATATTTTATAGTTTTCAGCATATAGATCTTTTACCTCTTTGGTTATGTTTATTCCTAGGTAATTTTTTTGGACATTATTCTGAATGAGGTGTTTTTTTTTTTTAACTTCCTCTTTCTGATGTTTCATTATGAATATAGAGAAACACAACAGATTTTTTTTATATTAATCTTGTATCTTGCTACCTTGCTGAATTCATTTATTCTGACAGTTTACTGTGGAGATTTTAGGGTTCTTTATAGAGTATCTTGTGATCTGCAAATAGTGATAATTTTCCCTTCTTTCAGTTTACGTATATTTTATTTCTTTTGTTTGTCTGATTGCTGTGATTAGGACTTTCAATACGATGTTGAATAGAAGTGACAAGAATAGGCATCCTTGTCTTGTGGTTTGTCATAAATGGCCTTTATTAAGTTGAGATATGATTCCTCTATGTCCACTTTGATGAGAGGTTTTATCATGAATGGATGTTGAATTTTGTCAAATGCTCTTTTAGATGGTCATTTGGTTTTTGTCTTTCCTTCATTAATGTGGTATATCACATTTACTGCTTTGGGTATGTTGAAGCATCCCTGTGTCCCTGGAATGAATCCAGTTTGGTCATGGTGTATGATTGTTTTTACGTGTTGTTGGATATGGTTTGCTATTTTGTTGAGAATTTTTGCATCTATACCTATCAAAAATAGTGATCTCTAATTTTTTTGGTAAGATCTTTGTTTTCATTTACTATCAGGGTGATAGTGGCCTCATAGAAAAAATTGGAGAGTATACCCTCAAATTCAAGTTTTCAGAAAAGTTTAAGAAGGATAGGTAACGAGTTCTTAGTATATTTGGCAGAATTCCCCAGTGAAGCTATTTAGTCCTGGTCTTTTGTTTGCAGGGAAATTTTTTTTAATGACATATTTTATTTCACTTCTAGTGACTAGTCTGTTAAAATTGTGAGTTTTTTTTTTTTTTATTGACTCAGTCTTGGCAGGATGTGTGTTTCAAAAAAATTGCCCATTTCTTCTAAGTTGTCTATTAAGTTAAGACTCTTCAATATTTCAGGGCAAGTTGAATTTTGCTGAATTCTTTTAGTTTTTATTTGTCTGAGAAAGTCTTTATCTCCCCTTCTATTCTAAATGGTAATCTTACTTGGGTAGAGTGTCCTAGCTTGCAAGTTTTTCCCCTTCAGGACTTTGAATATATCATGTCACTCCCTTCTGGCCTGCAAAGTTTCTGCAGAGAAGTCCGTTGATAAATTAATGGGATTCCTTTGTAACTGACTCTTTGCTTTTCTCTTGCTGCCTTTAGAAACCTCTCCTGTCACTCTCTTATTTTCTGTGTAGAAAGCTGTCTCTATTTTTAGCCACTTTCATAATATGTTTTGGTGTGTGTCTGTTTGGGTTCATCTTCTTTGGGGCCCTCTGTGCTTTCTGTACCTGGATATCTGCTTCCCTCTTTAGGTTTGGAATGTTTTCAGTCATAATTTCTTCAAACGTATTTTCCATCTCTTTCCCTCTCTTTTCTCCTTCTGGGATCCTTATTGTGCCTAAGTTAGCATGTTTTATATTATCCCATAGATCTTATATGTTGCTTTCTTTCTCTTTTTTAAATCTTTCTATCTGCTGTTCTGACTCAGTGGTTTCCATTATCCAGTCTTTCAGATCACATATTCATCCTTCAGTATCATTTAGTTTAGGTATTCATTGCTTCTAGATTGCTTTTTATCTCAGTGAATGAGTTATCTATTTTTGATTGGTTCACCTTTATAGTTTCTAGTCCCTGTGGCAGTGATCTGCATTTCTGTTGAGGATCTTAATTCAGTTAACATTTTTACTACCATCTTTTTGAACTTGGGGTCTGGTAAACTGATGAGCTCTGTTTTATTATTGTTCTTTCAGGAGATTTCTCTTGCTCTTAAATTGGGAGCAGTTTGCTGTTTCATTTTACTTTTCTTTCTCTATGAATTTAGGAGAAACAGTCATCTACTGTGGTTTTGAAGCAGTGTTTCTAATGTGGGAGTATCCCTGTGTAGACTGTGTGTGTCCAAAGTCTTTGGTGTAAGAGCCAGTTTAGACATGAATGGCATTCATGTCTTTCCTCAGGGTATGCTGGCTGTTATCCCCTTGATAGGGGTGTGGCTGGTGATAAGAAAATCTAGAACCTATGCAGGGTGTGTAGTGGGAGATCCTCTCTCCCACTGAATGACTGTGGCTACTTTGGCAGGGGTGAGGGTCTCCTCCCAGGTTATTAGAGTGAAGCCCTGAAGGTCAAGTTTGATCAGGCTCCATGCCCTTCAGTGCATGTCCTGCTTCAAAAAAAGTTATTGCTGAAGCAAGTGAGGTGTCATCACAGAGGAACTATGCACCGACTGTGTAGGCATCTGCTGCTCTACACAGAAGCAGCCCAAGGCCTCATTTCTTCCACTGTTGTTTTGTTTCCATCCCAGATCTAGTGCAAGGCTTTGGTGTGGAGTATCCTGGGTTTGGGGATTGAGGCACTGCGGCTGCAGGAACTGAAGTGGCTGCACTGCTGCCAGAGATCTGGGCTGCCTTTGGGGCAATCTCCCAGGACCTGCCGGCCCCACATCCAGCACTGAGCTGGGGTGTGCAGTGAGGGAGTTCAGGCCGCTCTTGCTGGGAGAAGAACCACTGCCGTTCCTGTGGTGCCCCTTGTACGCATTGGCAGTTGCTACTGCTGCCCCGCCCAGACCACACTCCGAAGCCTCAAGGCTATCTACAGAGCTAGACTGAGTCCTCTCCTAGCACCACTCTGAATCGTGATGAATCTAAGCCACATTCTTGTGGCCTTTCCTAATGTTTATGCTGAAAATGGCAGCTACTGCCCCACCAGAGGCACACCCTAGATCCCCTCCCCCAACCCTGGTGTGTCTCTGTGTAGTTAGACTATTTTCCCAGGGCCTTATTGGCCCAATTTTCATGCCAGGCTATGAGGGAACAGTGTGGAGTGAACAGTGCTGTAGTGTTCACCCTGTTTGGCTTGGGGAGCATGGTGAGACATGGAGCAGGGTAAGACTCTTTCTGCCTTGATAGTTGGCTAGTCAGTACACACTTGCACTGCTTGCAAGTGTAACAGGAGGGAAAGGGGTAGGGTACAACTTCTGAAAGAATGACATAGCCCAAGGACACAACATAACCTGATTAGAATCAAATGGTTCAGTTCAGTTCAGTTGCTCAGTCATGTCCGACTCTTTGCAACCCCATGAAGTGCAGCACACCAGGCCTCCCTGTCCATCACAAACTCCCGGAGTTTACTCAAACTCATGCCCATCGAGTGGGTGATGCGATCCAGCCATCTCATCCTCTGTCGTCCCCTTGTCCTCCTGCCCCCAATCCCTCCCATCATCAGGGTCTTTTCCAATGAGTTAACTCTTCCCATGAGGTGGCCAAAGTATTGGAGTTTCAGCTTCAGCAACAGTCCTTCCAGTGAACACCCAGGACTTATTTCCTTCAGGATGGACTGGTTGGATCTCCTTGAAGTCCAAGGGACTCTCAAGAGTCTTCTCCAACACCATAGATCAAAGGCATCGATTTTTCGGTGCTCAGCTTTCTTCACAGTCCAACTCTCACATCCATACATGACCACTGGAAAAACCATAGCCTTGACCTGATGGACCTTTGTTGGCAAAGTAATGTCTCTGCTTTTTAATATGCTATCTAGGTTGATCAAAACTTTCCTTCCAAGGAGTAAGTGTCTTTTAACTTCATGGCTGCAATCACCATCTGCAGTGATTTTGGAGCCCAAAAAAATAAAGTCTGACACTGTTTCCACTGTCTCCCCATCTATTTCCCATGAGGTGATGGGACCAGATGCCATGATCTTAGTTTTCTGAATGTTGAGCTTTAAGCCAACTTTTTCACTCTCCTCTTTCACTTTCATCAAGAGGCTTTTTAGTTCTTCTTCACTTTCTGCCATAAGGGTGGTGTCATCTGAATATCTGAGGTTATTGATATTTCTCCCGGCAATCTTGATTCCAGCTTGTGCTTCTTCCAGCCCAGCATTTCTCATGATGTACTCTTCATATAAGTTAAATAAGCAGGGGGACAATATACAGCCTTGACATACTCCTTTTCCTATTTGGAACCAGTCTGTTGTTCCATGTCCAGTTCTAACTGTTGCTTCTTGACCTGCATACAGGTTTCTCAAGAGGCAGGTCAGGTGGTCTGGTATTTTCATCTCCTCCAGAATTTTCCACAGTTTATTGTGATCCATACAGTTGAAGGCTTTGGCGTGGTCAATAAAGCAGAAATAGATGTTTTTCTGGAACTCTCTTGCTTTTTCAATGATCCAGTGGATATTGGCAATTTGATCTCTGGTTCCTCTGTCTTTTCTAAAATCAGCTTGAACATCTGGAAGTTATCAGTTCACGTATCCTCTGGAGAAGGAAATAGCAAGCCACTCCAGTACCCTTGACTGAAAAATTCCATGGAAGGAGGAGCTCCTCCTTCCATGGAATTTTTCAGTCAAGGGTACTGGAGTGGCTTGCTATTTCCTTCTCCAGGGGATCTTCCCGACCCAGGGATTGAACCTGGGTGTCCCAGGTTGCAGGCAGAGACTTTACCCTCTGAGCCCCTTGAGTCTAAGTAAGCAAGTGAAATGACAAACCCAGAGGTGTCATGACAGTTCTGAGGCACTGTTAAAAGACCAAGGAGTGGGTGGTGGCCCAAATCCTGGAAATCTCTGTCCCTTCCCAAAAATAGTTGGAGTAATCCTCCCACTCATTAGCATATAAAAGCACCCAACCTATAAAAACTAACCATGCCAAATTTCAGTGTCACACATGGCCTCTGTGATGGCCCATCCTCTGTCTGTGGGGTGTGTTTCTCTCTGAATCTGAATAAGTCAATTTCTTATATATCACTTTGCCTCTCACTGAATTCTTTCTGCAATGAGACATCAAGAACCTGAGCTTTATTAGACCCTGAAACCAGGTACCATGGGTTTTGGCTAGGTTTGAATCCTAGCCACGTGGGTTCAAGTCCCAGCCACATGGGTTTGAGTCCCAAACTCAGTTTTGGCTGGGTTCAAGTCCCAGCACATGGGTTCAAGTCCCAATCTGTGGTAAATGGTTTCAGTGAATGAATAAAAACAGGAGAAGGTAGATGGGTTCCCTCCCACAGGGTAAAGCAATTAGAGATTCATTTCCTGTGGGTCTGAAACTCCAAGACTAGCAAGAGCAGGACAATTAAGGAGGAGGCTGGGCTATGCCCAGGTAGAAGATAAGAGACCACATGTTTCTCATTCTTGAAATCAGGAGACCTCCCCAATCACACATACTGCAGAAAGGCTCCATGGAGATCAAAGGGGAGTGATGTCAAGAAATGCTCTATCCATATGCCTCTTTGGTAGGATCCATCTTGGGTGAAATGCATGCCCACATATGGGAGGATCCTGAGATATATCAAATATGAACTGTGAACCAGGCAAGTCAAAATGATTGGCCAAAGGAAACCCAGAAAGAAGCGCCTGAGTCCACCCATGTATATTCACATGGTGTACTCATTTTTCCCCCTAATGAAAATAGCTGAGAAAAGAAGAGAAGCAAAAGGCAAAGGAGAAAAGGAAACATATACCCACCCGAATGCAGAGTTCCAAAGAATAGCAAGGAGAGATTAAAAAAAAAAGCCTACCAAGTAATCAACACAAAGGAATAGAGGAAAATAATAGAATGGGAAAGACTAGAGATTTCTTCAAGAAAATTAGAGATACCAAGGGAATATTTCATGCAAAGATGGGCACAATAAAGGACAGAAACGGTATGACATAACAGAAGCAGAAGATATTAAGAAGAGGTGGCAAGAATACATGGAAGAACTATACAAAAAAGATCTTCATGACCCAGATAACCACGATGGTGTGATCACTCACCTAGAACCAGACATCCTGGAGTGTGAAGTCAAGTGGGCCTTAGGAAGCATCACTACAAACAAAGCTAGTGGAGGTGATGGAATTCCAGCTGAGCTATATAAAATCCTAAAAGATAATGTTGTGAAAGTGCTGCACTCAGTATGCCAGCAAATCTGGAAAACTCAGCAGTGGCCACAGGACTGGAAAAGGTTAATGTTCATTCCAATCCCAAAGAAAGGCAATGCCAAAGAATGTTCAAATGACCACACAATTGCATTCATCTCATATGCTAGCAAAGCAATGCTCAAAATTCTCCAAGCTAGGCTTCAACAGCTTGTGATCCAAGAACTTCCAGATGTTCAAGCTGGATTTAGAAAAGTCAGAGGAACCAGAGATCAAATTGCCAGCATCTGTTGGATCATACAAAAAGCAAGAGAATTCCAGAAAAACAAGTACTTCTGCTATAGTGACTATGCCAAAGCCTTTGATTTTGTGGATCACAACAAACTGTGGAAAATTGTGAAGGAGATGGGAGTAGCAGATCACCTGACCTGCCTCCTAAGAAATCTGCATGCAGGTCAAGAAGCAACAGTTAGAACTCGACATGGAACAACAGACTGGTTCCAAATTGGGAAAGGAGTATGTCAAGGCTGTATATTGTCACCTTGCTTATTTAACTTATACGCAGAGTACATCATGCAGAATGCTGGACTGGATGAAGCACAAACCAGAATCAAGATTGCTGGGAGAAATATCAATAACCTCAGATATGCAGA
Organism: Cervus elaphus; assembly: GCF_910594005.1. NCBI lineage: Eukaryota > Metazoa > Chordata > Mammalia > Artiodactyla > Cervidae > Cervus > Cervus elaphus. The sequence goes on from NC_057817.1 coordinate 33,632,282, forward strand.
TGACACCACACTTATGGCAGAAAGCAAGAGGAACTAAAGAGCCTCTTGATGAAAGTGAAAGAGGAGAGTGAAAAGCTGACTTAAAACTCAACATTCAAAATACTAAGATCACAGCACCCAGTTCCATCACTTCATGGCAAATAGATGGGAAACAATGGAAACAGTGACAGACTTTATTTCTTGGACTCCAAAATCAGTGCAGATGGTGACTGCAGCTATGAAATTAAAAGACACTTGCTCCTTGGAAGAAAAGCTATGCCCAACCTATACAGCATATTAAAAAGCAGAGACATTACTTTGCCAACAAAGGTCCATCTAGTCAAAGCTATGGTTTTTATGGTAGTCATGAATGAATGTGAGAATTGGACTATAAAGATAGCTGAGCTGAAGAATCGATGCTTTTGAACTGTGGTGTTGGAGAAGACTCTTGAGAGACCCTTGGCTTGCAAGATCAAACCAGTCAATCCTAGAGGAGATCTATCCTGAATGTTCATTGGAAGGACTGATGCTGAAGCTGAAGCTCCAATACTTTGGCCAACTGATGTGAAAAACTGACTCATTAGAAAAGACCCTGATGCCAGGAAAGATTGAAGGCAGGAGGAGAAGGAGATGACAGAGAATGAGATGGTTGGATGGCATCACTGAATCGATGGACACGAGTTTGGGAAAACTTGCAAGGAGTCAGACATGACTGAGTGACTGAACTGAACCGAACTAAATAAATACTCTACTTGCTTTGTGCATAAGTGTGAAGTTGCTTCAGTTGTGTCTGACTGTTTGCCACCCCATGGACTGTAGCCTACCAGGCTCCCCCGTCCATGGGATTCTCCAGGCAAGAATACTGGAGTGGGTTGCCATTTCCTTCTCCAGGGGATCTTCCCAACCCAGGGATTGAAACCTTTTTTACATCACCCAAAACTAGACACAGAAGACCTCAGGACAAGGAAAATTATCAAGAATAAAGATGGGCATATGTAATGAAAAAGCATTCAATTGATCTACAACAAAGGAGACAGGAGTATAAGATGTGGAAAATATGGCTTGTTTAGTAAATGGTGTTGAGAAAACTGGACAGTTATATGCAAAAGAATCAAACTAGACTACTGTCTCACACCATGCACAAAAATAAATTCAATGTGGATTAATACTTAAATATAAGATCTTGATAGTTTATGGTGAACGATGCACGATCGCTGAAGAAGATTTAGCTTTGGGACCAGGGACCTGGCTTGATCACTCAAGAGCTTTTGTGTAGCGGAGTTTTATTAAAGTATAAAAAGTGACACAGAAAGCTTCTAACATAGACATCAGAAGGGGGATGGAGAATGCCCCACTCACTAGCCTTAGCAAGGGAGCTATATACTTTTTCAATTAGTTCTTACAGTAAATCAAAAGAATGTCCTAAGGTTGTAAGAGTCTTCCCAGACCCACTCCCATAATATACAGTTTAAGATAACAGGATTAAAACTAACAATAGAAAGATCTTAGCAGACCCACTCCCACAATAAACATTTTAAAATAACAAGATTAGTTGGAAGATTCTTAAGAAAGAGAATCATGTCCTCAAGCAGGATACATAGTTGTTATATAATCCTTAGTACAGAGTTTAAGATGAGTTGTTTTGTTGTGTAACCATCAGCTCTGGGCTTACAGAAAAAAATGTTTTATGTGATTAAGATGAAGGAAAGTAGAAGAAGAATTTGTCCTTTTCTCCTTCTGGAGCCCCAATCCCCTTTCTCCTCGGGGACCCCAGACTTCTTATCAACCTACCCAAGAATTTACTTTCTCAATCTGAAACTATATATGTTCCAGAAGAAAACAGACAGTAATCTCTTTGACATCATCAGCCTAAGTAATATTTTCTTGGATTTGTCTCCTCAGGCAAGAGGAACAAAAGTAAAAATAATCAAATGGGACTACAACAAACTAAAAGCTTTTGCACAGTGAAGGAAATTGTCAATTAAAAAGGCTGCCTACCAAACTGAAGAAGATATCTGCAAACAATACATCTGATAATGGGTTAATATGCAAACAATTCACACAATCAACAGCTCATATAATTCAACATCAAAAGAACAAGCCACCAGACTTCCCTAGTGGCTCAGTGGATAAGAATTGGCCTGACAGTGCAGGGGACACGAAGGCAATCCCTGGTCCAGGGTGATTCCACATGTTCCAGAGCATCTAAGCCGATGCATCACACACTGAGTCCGCTCTCTATGGCCCACAGGCCACAATTACTGAGCCCATGTGCCACAACTCCTGAAGCCCTAAACCCCATAGGCTGCCACTACTGAACTCACATGCTGCAACAACTGAAGCTCGCATACCCAGAGCCTGTTCTCTGCAACAAGAAAAGCCACCAGGATGAGAGGACCACACACAAGAGTGAAACGAAGAGTAGCCCCCACTCGCCACAACTAGTGAGGTAGAAATTACTAGGCAGTCAATGTAGAAGTCTGAGACCTTGGTCTTGTTTTCAGGAAACACCCCACTCCATTGTCCTGAACTCTTGGAATGTGTCTTTAGTCTGATAAATTATCAGCACTCAGATCCAGGGAGAGGCAGTAATTAAATTCTGTTCCATATGCTTGAGGGGAAAACAACTGGTGATTATTCATCTTAAGCCCATACAATTCTGGTTCCTAATAAAATGGCGAAAGGACAAGAAAAAGGGTGGTGACTTAATCCAAGGATCAAGAGAAGCCATTAAGATGTTAACTATCTTGACCTTTAAATTGATTGGTTAGAAATAACGTGACGTAAGGAAGGGTATAAAAAACTGCGGTAAGTCTCACCTTGGGGGGACTCTTTATCCCCTCTCAGTGTCTATGCTTCCCTGGTGGCTCAGAGGGTAAAGCGTCTGCCTAAAATGTGGGAGACCTCGGTTCGATCCCTGGGTCAGGAAGATCCCCTGGAGAAGGAAATGGCAACCCACTCCAGTATTCTTGCCTGGAAAATCCCATGGACGGAGAAGCCTGGTAGGCTACAGTCCGTGGGGTTGCAAAGAGTCGGACACGACTAATCGACTTCACTTTCACTTTTCACTTTCAATGTCTATACTGAGAGCTGTGTGCTTTCCTCCTCTTTAATAAATCTTATTCACTCGCTACTGTGTTTGCATGTTTGTGGATTCCATTCTTCCGTGCTCCAGGCACAAGAACTCTAGCGAAAACCCAGACAAAGCAACAAAGACCCAGGCAACCAAAAATAAATATAATTATATAGGTAAAAGCAAGACATCCAATTAAAAAATCAGCAGCAGGTCTGAATTAACATTTTTCTAAAAATGACACAGAGATCGCTAACAGGCACACAAAAAGATGCTCAGTATCACTAATTATCAGGGAAATGCAAATTAAAACCACAATGAGATAATCACCTCACACATGTCAGAATGGCGATTATCCAAAAGACAACAAATAATATGTGTTGAGAGGATATGGAGAGAATGGGACCCTCATGCACTGTTGGTGGGACTGTATTATAAATTGGTGCAGCCATTATGGAAAACAGTATGGAGATTCCTCAAAAAATGAAAACTAGGACTACCATATGATCTAACAATTCCACACCAATTGCTAGATTGGGGAGAGGGGGAATCGGATAAGGGCAGTCACAAGTTATTATAGTTATAAGATACAAACTTGTAGTTATAAGATAAATAAACACTATCATGTACAACATAAGTATAATTAACACTGCTCTGTGTTATATATGAAAGTTAAGAGAATAAATAATAAGATTTCTCATCACATACAGAAAACAACTCATTTCTTTAATGTTGTATCTAAATAAGGTAATGGATGTTCACTAAACTTACTGTGATAATTGTCTCATGATGTATGTAAGTCACATCATTAGACTGTACACCTTAAACTTATACAGTACTGTATGTCAATTGTATATCAATAAAATTGGAAGGGAAAAAAAAGACAAGTCATAGACTGAAGGAAAATCTCTTCAAAAGACACATCTGATAGAGTACTGTTATTAAAAAAAAAAATAGAATGCTCTTAAATGTCAACAGTAAGAGAACAAACAAACCAAATTAAAAAATGGGCAAAAGATCTTAACAGATACTTCAACAAAGAAGATATGCAAATGGAAAAGAAGTCTATGCATATTATGCCATTAGAGAAATGTTAATTAAAACAATGAAATGCCATTATACACCTTCTGCTGCTGCTGCTGCTGCTGCTAAGTCTATAAGAATTGCCAAAGTCCAGAACAGTAACAATACCAAATGCTGCCTAGGATGTAGAGTAATAGGAATTCTCATTATTGGTGTTGAAATGCAAAGTAGAATAGTGATTTTTTAAAAACTAAACATATACTTACCATATAATTCAGCAATCACCTCTTTGCTATTTACCCAAAGGAGTTAAAAATGTATGTCCACACAAAAACTGCATATGGATGCATACAGCAGCATTATTCATAATGCCAAAACTTTGGAAGTCACCAAGATGTCCTCTAATAGGTGAGTGGATAAATAAACCTGGTATATCCAGACAACAGAATATTATTCAGTGCTAAAAAGAAATGAGGTACTAAGCCATGGAAAGATATGGAGGAACTTTAAAGTCATATTACTAAGTGAAAGAAGCCAATTTGAAAAGGCCACAAACTGTATGAGTCCAACTATAAGACACTGTGGGAAAGACACAACTAGGCACATGGATTTGTGGGGAAGGGAAGGATGAATAGCCAGAACACAGAGGATTTTTAGTGCAATGAAACTATTCCGTATGACTCTATATCAGTAGATATACGTCATTTTATATTTGTCAAAACCCATAGAATGAATAACATCAAAAATGAACCCTAGACTATAGACTTTAAGTGAAAATGATGTGTCACTGTAGATACATTAACTGTAACATATATACCAATCTACCAAGGGATGTTGATATAGAGGAGGCTATGCATATGGAATTTTCCAGTAGTCATGTATAGATGTGAGAGTTGGACTGTAAAGAAAGCTGAGTGCCAAAGAACTGATGCTTTTGAACTGTGGTGTTGGAGAAGACTCTTGAGAGTCCCTTGGACAGCAAGGAGATCCAACCAGTCTATCCTAAAGATCAGTCCTGGGTGTTCACTGGAAGGACTGATGTTGAAGCTGAAACTCCAATACTTTGGCCACCTGATGTGAAGAGCTGACTCCTTTGAAAAGACCCTGATGCTGGGAAAGATTGAGGGCAGGAGGAGAAGGGGACGACAGAGGATGAGATGGTTGGATGGCATCACCAATTCAATGGACATGAGTTTGGGTAAACTCTGGGAGTTGGTGATCGACAGGGAGGCCTGGTGTGCTGCAGTCCATGGGGTCGCAAAGAGTCGGACACAACTGAGCGACTGAACTGAACTGATGAATATGGAGGGGTGGGGGTGAGGAGGTCACAAAGAGGCATAGAGAGAGGGTGGGTGGAGAGAGTGGAGAGAGGTCCTAGATCATGAGTAAATGTTGTCATGTGTGGAGTGGGTCCTTCCCTGACAAGGAAGAAAGGCCACAGATATGAGCAGATGCAACACAAGCAGAGGCTCATGCCCACGCACCTGCTAGGAGAAAGATATATCTTCCTATCATGAATCGGCGGAGATCAGAAATCATGGATGAAATACCCTTTTGTCTACCATGCCTTGGCTCCTAAGTTCTCCCAGAATTCAGATAATCTCCCTAGAAGAGGAGAGTATAAACTGAATTAACCAGGTTTAAATTAAATTCAAATAGGAAATGGCAGCAAAGCACTACTTTGAGTCTATCTAGAAGTGACTAGATTAAGTTGTTGAATTAGTTTTAAAGGCACCTTGAGACAGAAAGTAAATTCAATTATTTAAAAATAAAGTTACATTTTTGTGGTCTAAGTTTCTGATTACAGACATTCATACCCACTTTTTGGATGCCTTGGGTCTGTAATCACATCTCACCGATGCAAAGGACACTTTAACTATTGTTGGAGCCCTCTCTCAGCTACAGTGAGCATGGGAAGGAGGGATGTCTCTTTGTGCATAATATTTTGTAGCCAGAACGCATTCTGGGAGAAGAAGCACTAACTCCCCAGCTTGAGTCAACTCAAGCCAGCACCTGTCTTGTTTTGCTTCCTTTTTGTGACATTTAACTCAAATAAAACTAAAGCATTTAAGCCTCCTATGTATTGGAAAATATTTCTTTTTCATAAAAAGAGTGTATCTCAACACTTTCACAACAAACCATCTCCAGCAAACACATCTACAGCAGAGTAGTGATAAGCACCCATCACAACCCCTCTTGGGTGTCCCTAGTTGACCTGCAGAGGCTGGGATACCAAAAATTCATTTCCTGATATCCCTTACACCTTGGGCTCCAGAAGTGGCCTGGGTCCTCCCAGGCAGACAGGGCTGTACAAGACTTAATAGAAAGAAGTGAGCAACGTGAGATAAGACACACATGAGGAAACTGATTCTTGCAAACATCATGGCAAAGTTACTGGTCTTTCTGGAGAAGTCCTGAGGAAGTGCTAGTGTCTGGTGCCAGTACAATAGCAGACAATCAGTGTGAGGTAGTGGCAGTAAGTATTTTGCTAGGACAGTCCTGTGGTGTGGCTGGATGTTTCTCCTGGCTGCTATTGCTGTTGGCTGTGGAACTACCCATATCTAGTTTTCTGGCCCTCTCAGAGTCTTTATAAACTACCTGTTAACATCTAATAAATCCCTCTTGCTTAATCTTGCTAGAATAGATTCTGATATCTGTAATAAAAACTTTTGATCCTTTACATTAGCCCATAGCAGAGTATGGGGCTTCTCAAGTGGCTAGGTGATGAAGAATCCATCTGCCTTTGCAGGAGATACGAATTTGATCCCTGGGTCAGAAATATCCCCTGGAGGAGGAAATGGCACCCCACTCCAGTACTCTTAACCTGGGAAATCCTATGGACCAAGGAGTCTGGTGGACTATGGTCCATAGAGTTGCAAAGAGTTGGACATGACTAAGCACATAACAGAATATAAAGCGATCTTGATGAAACACTACTAAGGTTTATCTTTTTTTTTTCCCATTTATTTTTATTAGTTGGAGGCTAATTACTTAACAATATTGTAGTGGTTTTTGCCATACATTGACATGAATCAGCCATGGATTTGCACTAAGGTTTAAATTATATTAACATCACAGTAAGTTCAATCAATTCTATAAAAATGTCACTCAATCTGGATATCTCTGTAGTTATACACACACACACACACAGACATATATAATGAATGTTCTGGCGTTGTGTTTAAACAGCCTGACAGAGATCTCTCAGGCCAAAGTTTTATATCTCTGGGAAAGAGTTAAAGTTTTATATGATGGAAAAGGAAAAAGATAGATTAGTTATAAAGATCTCAACTGATGTTAGATTTAAGAAAATTTATCCTTCCAGCTGTTCATGTGACATGATTAAATAGGCAACAGATAAGATAAACTTTTAATTTCCAGCTAAATAGTCCATAAATGGTCATAAAATCATCAGCATTAAAAAAAAAAATCCAGTTCTGTTATTCCTTTCCTATTTTATCATGGAACTGCTCCCAGTTGACTCTAATGAGCCACCATACAAGGAAAAGAAATTAGTTACACAAAGCTTTAGAGTGCTGTCATAAAAAATGCTTCATCAGTTGGTTTAATAATAGAAAGTTCTCTTCTGTGTTCTTCTCTGATTATTTAAAATGCTCTTAGGAAACTCGTCTTTGTACTAGGAAGACACTAAACAGTTTCCAATAGTAGTGGCTTTAATCTTCTGCAGGAAAAGATTCTAGTATTCTTTTAATCTCAAAGGATCCTGAATCCAGTATTGATGCTGCTGTTTAGCTTTTTTTTTTTTTTTCTTCACTAATTCAGACTAGGGCTGGGGTCTGAGGTGGCAAGAACTGACAGGAAGTGTCACGCCTATCTTCAAGACATTACTTTCCTATATTCTATAGAGCTAGTGAAAAATCTAGACTTGTGGGACTTCCCTGGTGAGCCAGTGGTTAAGACACCAGGCTTCAACTGCAAGAGGAACAGATTCAATATCTGGTAGGGGAGCTAAGATCCCACATGCTGTGTGGCACACAAAAAAATATAGACTTGCAAAATTATTAAAAATTTGTTACCTGTGCCTATGTTAACCTAGAAATTTGTTCAAGACACATTCAAAGAAGAAAGAAAGCTACATAGCAATGGGTATTGTTGTTGTTGTTTTAGTCACTAATTCATGTCTGACTCTTTGCAACCCTATGGACTGTAGCATGCCAGCCTCCTCTGTCCATTGGATTTCCCAGCAAGAATACTGGAGTGGGTTGCCATTTCCTTCTCCAGGGGATCTTCCCGACCCAGGAAGAACCTGTGTCCTGCATTGACAGACAGATTCCTTACTGCTGAGCCACCTGGGAAGCCCAGCAATGGGTATAGCTTGATTCTGTTTTTTTAAAAGAAAAATCTTTTTTATTTTAACATAGTGTGAGAATCTGGAGATATGGTGAGGAGGGAGACAGACTTCATTGTTAGCAACAAGTTGATTGTTTTCTTTGACTATGTCCATGTTCTTTTGCAGTGTGCAGAGGGCACTTGTGAGATTTTTTTTCCCTTTATTTTTTTATTAGTTGGAGGCTAATTATTTTACAATATTGTAGTGTTTTTTGCCATACATGGACATGAATCAGCCATGGATTTACATGTGTTCCCCATCCTGAACCCCCTTCCCACCTCCCTCCCTGTCCCATCCCTCAGGGTCATCCCAGTGCACCAGCCCTGAGCACCCTGTCTCATCCATCGAACCTGAGCTGGCGATCTATTTCACATATGATAATATACATGTTTCAATGCTATTCTCTCAAATCACCCCACCCTTGCCTTCTCCCACAGAGTCCAAAAGTCTGTTCTTTACATCTGTGTCTCTTTTGCTATCTTGCATATAGGGTCATCATTACCATCTTGCTAAATTCCATATATATGCATTAATATACTGTATTGGTGTTTTTCTTTCTGACTTACTTCACTCTATACAATAGGCTTCAGTTTCATCTACCTCATTAGAACTGACTCAAATGCATTCTTTTTAATAGCTGAGTAATATTCCATTGTGTATATGTATCACAGCTTTCTTATCCATTCGTCTGCCAATGGACATCTGGGTTGCTTCCATGTCCTGGCTATTGTAAACAGTGCTGTGATGAACACTGGGGTACACGTGTCTCTTTCAGTTCTGGTTTCCTCGGTGTGTATGCCCAGAAGTGGGATTGCTGGGTCGTATGGCAGTTATAGTTCCAGTTTTTAAAAGAATCTCCAAACTGTTCTCCATAGTGGCTGTACTAGTTTGCATTCCCACCAGCAGTGTAAGAGGGTTCCCTTTTCTCCGCACCCTCTCCAGCATTTATTGTTTGTAGACTTTCTGATAGCAGCCATTCTGACTGGCGTGAGATGGTACCTCACTGTGGTTTTGATTTGTATTTCTCTGATAATGAATGATGTTGAGCATCTTTTTGTGTGTTTGTTAGCCATCTGTATGTCTTCTTTGGAGAAATGTCTGTTTAGTTCTTTGGCCCATTTTTTGATTGGGTCATTTATTTTTCTGGACTTGAGCTGCAGGAGCTGCTTGTATATTTTTTAGATTAATTGTCAGTTGCTTCGTTTGCTATTATTTTCTCCCATTCTGAAGGCTGTCTTTTCACCTTGCTTATAGTTTCCTTTGTTGTGCAAAAGCTTTTAAGTTTAATTAGGTCCCACTTGTTTATTTTTGCTTTTATTTCCATTACTCTGGGAGGTGGGTCATAGAGGATCCTGCTGTGAGTTATGTCGGAGAGTGTTTTGCCTATGTTTTCCTCTAGGAGTTTTATAGTTTCTGGCCTTACATTTAGATCTTTAATCCATTTTGAGTTTATTTTTGTGTATGGTGTTGGAAAGTGTTCTAGTTTCATTCTTTTACAAGTGGATGACCAGTTTTCCCATCACCACTTGTTAAAGAGATTGTTTTTTCTCCATTGTATATTCTTGCCTTCTTTGTCAAAGATAAGGTGTCCATAGGTGCGTGGATTTATCTCTGGGCTTTCTATTTTGTTCCATTGATCTATTTTTCTGTCTTTGTGCTAGTACCACACTGTCTTGATGGCTGTAGCTTTGTAGTATAGTCTGATGTCAGGCAGGTTGATTCCTCCAGTTCCATTCTTCTTTCTCAAATTGTGTTGGTTATTTGAGGTTTTTTGTATTTCCATACAAACTGTGAAATTATTTGTTCTAGTTCTCTGAAAAATACCATTGGTAGCTTGATAGGGATTGCATTGAATCTATAGATTGCTTTGGGTAGTATACTCGTTTTCACTATATTGATTCTTCCAATCCATGAACATGGTATATTTCTCCATCTATTTGTGTCATCTTTGATTTCTTTCATCAGTGTTTTATAGTTTTCTATATATAGGTCTTTTGTTTCTTTAGGTAGATTTATTCCTAGGGTAAAAGACAGTTTAGCCTGAGGTCAGGACACAGTTGTGACAATGTTCAGGACTCAATCTATAGTCTATCTGGCCTACAGAATGAAAATACAGAGTTCAGGGTAACCGTTGTCCCTAGAAAGTGTGAGTGGAATTCTAGAAAAAATTCCAAAGAAGGATGCCTAAATTCTGTATCTAAAATATAACCAAATTTCTAGCTAACCCCTGAACTATGAGCACACTGAAAATAGCTTAGGTGCAAAAGAACTAAACTGAGATGTGACCCATCACTAAAAGAGTTTGCTCCTTAATAACTGATATAACTGCATGCTCATCCAATGAGATCAGCAGTCTTTGTAACATAATCCAAAATCTTCACAACATAAATTCACAATATTCAAGATATGATACAAAGTTATATGGTACATGAAGCATCATGAAAATGTGATTTCTTATCCAGAGAAAAGACAATGAATGGAGGCCAATCTAAAGATGACTCAGATGTTCATATTAGCAGACTTAATTAAGCAGACATGAACTTAATCTAACTATTCATCCATAGTTAATGAAGTAGAGAAAAATGTACTGTAATGAATTGAAAAGAGACTCAGAAAAATTATGAAAAAAAGATCAAATGGAAACACTAAAACTAAAAAACACAATATCTGAAACACAGATTCACTAATTTTAACAGCAGAATAGTGAAAGCAAAGAAAAGAATCAGTAAACTTGAAGATAAAACAATAGGAATTATCCAATCTGAAGAATAGAGAAAGAATGATTAAAAGAAAATGAACAGATATTAATGGACCTGTGTGATAATACCAAAGTTCCAGGATATATGAAATTGAAATGATAGAAGGAAATTAATAAGAAAATGAGGCAGAAAATTTTTTTTGAAAAAATAACAGTTAAACATAGTACTCAAGTTTGAAAGAAAACGCACAAAAGAAAGAAAATGTCAGGTTCATGTGGATTCAGTAGTGAATTCTGTAAAATATTTAAGGAAGAAGTACTACTAAGGTTACACAAACCTTTTAGAAATTAGCAAATAAGGAAACACTTCCGAACTCATTTTATGAGACCAGCATTCCCAAATGCAAAATTTGACAGACAATATTAAGTAGAATAGATGAAACTTTTGTTTTAAAGGAGCTGGAAGTAAATATTTCTGTAAGCAAATACTCTTCCCTGTCCCCGCCCCATCCCTTCCAATGTATGTAAACTCATATCTGTGTACCTGCAGGCTCACACTTTTCAACGTAGGTTGTCTTATTACAGACACAGCTATAGGAAGGAATATTGTGCAAAGTTAGAGCTATTTAGTGCTTCCCAGGTTGCATTAGTGGTAAAGAACCAGATTGCCAATGCAGGAGATGTAAGAGACAAGGGTTTGATCCCTGGGTTGGGAAGATCCCCTGGAGAAGGGCATGACAACCCACTCCAGTATTCTTGCCTGGAGAATCCCATGGACAGAGGAGCCTGGCAGGCTACAGTCCATAGGGTCGCAAAGAGTCAGACACGACTGAAGCAACTTAGCACACGGAGCTATCTAGTTAATTAATGGTGTTTCTTGTTGCTGTTCAGTCACTAGGTCATGTCTGACTCTTCGTGACCCCATAGACTGCAGCATGCCAGGCTTCCCTGCCCTTCACTATTTCCTGGAGTTTGCTCAAACTCATGTTAATACTCTTTCTTAGTTTTTTTTATTTATTAAACTCTTTACAAAGCTTTATTTCTAATTCAATTTTTGTTTTTATACAGCCTTAAATCCTTTTTCAAGTATGCGAAATATAAACAACAACTACATAACTAAAATATTCTAGTACCTGGAAAGAAAAACAATAATTAATTAAACTGTAAAACAATCTTCTAGGAATATTGTAGTCACTCAGTTCATGTCAATCAAATGACAATAGCAAAAGTTTTATGACAGAAAATAATAATGGGAAAATACAATAAAATAAATATTAACAGAAAAATAAAAACATAAAATAAACACTTGAATTATAACTACGTGCTCTGTATACTGTATGAAGAAATATTAAAAGAAAAAACAGGCATAAATGAAAAAACTATTGTATGACTGGGATGATGATTGCTAATTTTTCTTGTCCTGTATTTTAAAGTTGCTTACAGTTATAAATGTTCATCATAATTATTGGAACAGAAAAATGAAGAACAAATTCACTTATATTGTAAAAAGCAGGTATAAACAGGTGGGTTCTGAGGATACTTCCTAGATGTTAGAACTTAATCAAAATAATGTGTGTGTGTGTGTGTGTGTGTGTGTGTGTATGTAGTCGCTCAGTTGTGTCTGACTCTTTGCGACCTATGGCCTATAGCCTGCCATGCTCCTCTGTCCATGAGATTCTCCAGGCAAGAATACTGGAGTGTGTTGTCACGCCCTTGTCCAGGGGATCTTCCCAACCCAGAAATCTAACACACATTTCTTTTGTCTTCTGCATTGCAGGTGGGTTCTTTACCCACTGAGCCACTGGGGAAGCCTAATCAAAGTAAGGACTGTACTTAAAAGTTTTTTGTTGTTATATAAAGCATCAAGACTAAATTAGTTTAAAACCAAATTCACCTAAGAAAAGAGTCAATTTGGAAAATAATCAATTATTGCTTGTCTGTATACTAAAATAGATCTTTCTGGGAATAATTTCATCTCACAGACATTTGTTCTTTTATTTAAAAATGAATCTATAATAGAAAGCAAATATTAGTGAAAGTCATTTGTGAATTCAGAAGAAATGAATATCTATATATCCAGTGAATGTTAATCTTCTGCTTGTTTGAAAGGTGTGCAAATACACTTGTTAAAAAGAACTGCCATATGACCCAGCAATCCCACTTCTGGGCATACACACCGAGGAAACCAGATCTGAAAGAGACACGTGCACCCCAATGTTCATCACAGCACTGTTTATAATAGCCAGGACATGGAAGCAACCTAGATGCCCATCAGCAGACGAATGGATAAGGAAGCTGTGGTACATATACACCATGGAATATTACTCAGCCATTAAAAAGAATTCATTTGAATCAGTTCTAATGAGATGGATGAAACTGGAGCCCATCATACAGAGTGAAGTAAGCCAGAAAGATAAAGACCAACACAGTATACTAATGCATATATATGGAATTTAGAAAGATGGTAATGATAACCCCATATGCAAAACAGAAAAAGAAACACAGATGTACAGAACAGACTTTTGGACTCTGTGGGAGAAGGCGAGGGTGGGATGTTTCGAGAGAACAGCATTGAAACATGTATATTATCTAGGGTGAAACACATCACCAGCCCAGGCTGGATGCATGAGACAAGTGCTCCGGCCTGGTGCACTGGGAAGACCCAGAGGAATCGGGTGGAGAGGGAGGTGGGAGGGGGGATCAGGATGGGGAATACATGTCAAGAACTATTTCTTTTACATTTTAAATAAAACTTCAGCTTGAAAAAAAATAAAAATAAAAAAATAAATAAAATAAAAAGATAATAAGATATAAGAATTTCTTCCATATTCTGATAGTTGAAAATCAATAATAATTTATGTAGCAGGCAAGAGTGTGCTCTTAGCTGAATATGAGTGTATAAATTTTTACATGCCAAATATTATTTCAAAAAATAATATGGTAGTGAATACCCTGTCTTCTGTACGCTCTAACTATTATAGGGTAGCTCTTGAGTAATGCAACTTACATGACTGGTTTATCAAACTGATGCAAAATTTCCCATATATTTTAATAAAGGAATTCTCAAGGGTGAGTATATATTTGTCTAATAAATCCCATTGTGTCCTTTGGATTGTCAGTGTTTGAGAAAATATTTTCTTCATATTTCCTAGGAGAGCAACTATAAAATAACCAGAATTTTTAAAGGATTAAAAAAATCTCACTTAACATTAAATAAAATTTTTAAGTTAAACAAAGTATAATTATTTATAACTGCTACGAATAGGACTGCCATCTCTTCCATAGGCTATTTCTACCTTTAATTAGTTGTATAAATATGAGCAAGTCATTTTTATCAATCTGGATATGAGTTTCTTAAATTTTAATGAATTATAGATGTAGAAGAAAAAAAGACAGGTAGACATTTATATGACCTTGGGGCCATAGTCAGTGGGAGAAGCTTTTCTAAGCATGGCACAAATCTGGATGTTATGAAAGACAAGTTTGAAAGGTTTTATTTTCTAAAGACCAAAACCAAAATTTCTGCTTGGTAAAACAAAAAAAAATTCATCATAAACAATGTCAAATGGGGAATTCTCTGGCAGTCCCCAGGTTAGGACTCTGAGCTTCCACTGCAAGGCAGAATGGGTTAGATCCTTGGTAATGGAACTAGGATCCCACATGCAGTGTAGCCACAAGAAAAAAAAAAAAAGAAAACACACAAATGGCAGACAACCACATGGGGAAATTATTTGCAATATATATGATCATATACTAATATTTCTTATATATAAAGGACTTGAAAGTATTTATAAAATAAGAAAAACAAAACAAAAAAAAACCCTGTGAGTAAAATCACAGGTAATTGCCAAAAGGAAGAAATGTTAGTCTTCAATTTTAAAAAAAATGAAGTGACTCAACAAATGTAAGCTTTTATGTGTGATATCCTTGTTTCTTGTCAGTTGGTTATAACAAAGCAACATGGAATATCTAGTATGGTGAAATGTAAAAAATATGTGACTAGTTTGTTTTAGGGAAAGAGCTGCCTTATTTGTGAAAAGATTTTGGTAACTTATTGGGGATTGGCAAAGGAAAGAGAATTAGGTATGTCATTCTACTAAGAAATGAACAGGGATTTGGGATCGGGTAGAGATAAGAAAAAATAGAGAATGGGGTAAAGCTCCTTTTGGAAGACTGAAGCTTGTGTGGGCAGAAATGGCTAAAGTTCTTTTCTTAAAGTGAAAGTGTTAACCGCTCAGTCGTGTCCAACTCTTTGTGACCCCATGGACTGTAGCCCACCAAGCTCCTCTGTCCATGAAATTCTCCAGGCAAGAATACTGGAGTGGGTTGCCATCCCCTTTTCCAGGGGATCTTCCCGACCCAGGGATTGAACCCAGGTCTCCCACAGTACAGGCAGATTTTTTTACCCTTTGAACCACCAGGAAGTCAAATATTCAATTTTAAATACTTTGCTATCTGGTTCTTTGATGAATCTCTGACATCATCTCCTGAATTAGCAGTTTAAGTTGAGTAACATTAATGTCTTGCTTTTATCTGACAAGGCTACTGCTGCTAAGTCACTTCAGTCGTGTCTGACTCTGTGTGACCCTGGAGACGTCAGCCCACCAGGCTCCCCAGTCCCTGGGACTCTCTAGGCAAGAACACTGGAGTGGGTTGCCATTTCCTTCTCCAGCGCATGAAAGTGAAAAGTGAAAGTGAACTCGCTCAGTCGTGTCCAACTCTTAGCGACCCCATGGACTGCAGCCTACCAGGCTCCTTTGTCCATGGGATTTTCCAGGCAAGAGTACTGGAGTGGGGTGCCATTGACAAGGCTACTAGTTGCCGTTAATAAAAGTGGACTCTGAGTTAAGCAAAAAGGGATTTAATAAAAGGATATCAAGCAGCTCAAGGAAGCACTAGGAGAGCTAGAGATTTAAACTTGGAAACAACACTGAAATGATGCCTCAAGCCTAGTTCTGATAGGGAAACACAACTGTGGAGAGAGAGAGAGAGAGAGTGAGTCTTACCTTATTTTTAATGGTGCTAGATCCCAAATTATGTACAAACTAACGTGTGTCTGATTGATTGTATGCCCCTGCCTGAGAACCAAGGTAACTTACAGAAGTGAACTGCTTTAATTCTTACAGTAAGAAATGGATTTTCTCCTTATCAAGATTCACAAGAAGTTCAGATTTCAAGTAATAGGTAAATGAGAAAAGATCACCACAGGAGTGTTTGGAGGAAAATCAAGGAGATGTGGCCATGCTCCATATTTGGGCTAACAGCTGGACATTGGTGAAGAATCAATTGCAAAAGACAGCAGTGAACTAACAAATTGAATGCAGCTACATATGAAAAGGATTGCAGAGTGTATATATATCTATATACATATATATATATACATATACACACACATATATATATATATGCCCTTGCATATAAAAAATCCTAAGGAATCCACCAAAAAACCATGAGCACTAATAAATGTGTTTAAGCAAGATTTCAGGATACAAAATCAACATACAAAAGTCAACTATATTTATAAACACTTGCAACGAATAATTTGGAACTAAAGTAAGAAAACAATCCCACTTGCAATAGCATCAAAAAGAATAAAATAAACATAAATTTAACCAAAACCTCATACAGCTATACACTGGAAACTACAAAATATTATTTTTTAAAAAAATGAAAGAAGACCTGAATAAAGGGAAAGGCATCCCATGTGTCAGACTGGAAGACTTAATATTGTTAAGATGGCAATACTCCCTAAACTGATCTACAGATTCAACCTGATCACTATCAAGATTCCAGCTGCCTTTTTTTTTTTTTTGCAGAAATTGATAAGCTAATCCTAAAATTCATAAGAAAATTCAAGAGACTCAGATTAGCTGAAACAATCTTGAAAAAAAAGAACAAAGTTGAAGAACCCATACTTCTCTATTTCAAAACTTACTATCATAATCAAGATATAAGATCAACTGACACAAGAGTAGACATATAGATCAATGGAATAGAATTGACAGTCTAAAAATAAACCTTCACATTTATGTCCCATGCTGTAATTAGTCGTGTCCTACTCTTTGCGACCCAATGCTAGGCTCCTCTGTCTATGGGATTCTCTAGGCAAGAACACAGGAATGGGTTGCCATTTTCTTCTCCAGGGGATCTTTCCTACCCAGGGATGGAACCTGTGTCTCCTGCATTGGCAGGTGGATTCTTTACCTACTGAGCCATCTGGGAAGCCTCACATTTATAGCCAATTGATTTTTGACAAAGCTGCATGATGATTTCATGAGGGACGTAAGTCTTTTCACCAAATGATGTTAGAAGAACTGGATATGCACATGCAAAAGACTGAAGTTGCCCTAAGCACAAAATTTATGCATATACACATACAAAAATTAATGGATCAAAGACCCGAATGTATGAGCTAAAGTTATTAAACTCTTGGAAGAAAACACATGCATAAACCTTTGTGGTCGTCGATTAGGTAATGGTTCTTAGATATGACATCAAAACACAAATGACAAAAGAAAAAAGATAGTATTTTAATTGGAGGCTAATTACTTTACAATATTGTGGTGGTTTTTGCCATACACTGACATGAATCAGCCATGGGTGTACATGTGTTCCCCATCCTGAATCCCCCTCCCTCCTCCCTCCCCATCCCATCCCTCTGGGTTGTCCCAGTGCACCAGGTTTGAGCACCCTGTTGCATGCATCTAACTTGGACTGGTCGTCTATTTCACATACGGTAATATACATGTTTCAATGCTATTCTCTCAAATCATCCCACCATTGCCCTCTCCCAGAGAGTCCAAAAGTCTGTTCTTTATATCTGTGTCTCTTTTGCTGTCTTGCATATAGGGTCATCGTTATCATCTGTCTAAATTCCATATATATGCATTAATATACAGTATTGGTGTTTGACTTAGCATTTTCACTGCCAGAACCTTGGTTCAATCCCTGGTGGAGGAACCAAGATCCCACAAGCCTTGTGGAGCAGCTAAAAGAGAGAGAGAGAGAGAGAGAAATTTAGATACCATCAAAATTAAACACATTTATGTTTCAAAGGATACTATCAAGAAAGTGAAGATAATTCATAGAATGGGAAAAAATATTTGCAAATTATGTATCTGACATGGGACTTGTATCTAGAATATATGAAGAATTATTACAACTCAATAATTAAAAGACAAATAGCCCAATTAAAAATGGGTAAATGATCTGACTAGACACTTCCCCAAAGTAAATACAGAGATGATCAATAAACATATGAAAAGATGTTCAACATCATCAGCTATCATGGAAAGGCAAATAAAATCACAATGTGATACAAATTCACACTCAATAGAATGGCTCTAATTAAAAACACAGAAAGTCTGTTCTCTATGTCTGTTTTTCTATTGCTGCCCTGAAAATAAATTCATCAGCACCATCTTTCTAGATTCCATATATATGCGTTCAGTTCAGTTCAGTTGCTCAGTTTGTGTCCAACTCTTTGCGATCCCATGAATCGCAGCACGCCAGGCCTCCCTGTCCATCACCAACTCCCAGAGTTTACTCAAACTCATGTCCATCGAGTTGGTGATGCCATCCAGCCATCTCATCCTCCGTTGTCCCCTTCTCCTCCTGCCCCCAATCCCTCCCAGCATCAGGGTCTTTTCCAACGAGTCAACCCTTCACATGAGGTGGCCAAAGTATTGGAGTTTCAGCCTCAGCCCTTCCAATGAACACCCAGGACTGATTTCCTCTAGGATGGACTGGTTGGATCTCCTTGCAGTCCAAGGGACTCGCAAGAGTCTTCTCCAACACCACAGTTCAAAACCATCAATTTTTCGGTGCTCAGCTTTCTTTACTGTCCAACTCTCGCATCCATACCTGACTACTGGAAAAACCATAGCCTTGACTAGACGGACCTTTGTTGGTAAAGTAATGTCTTTACTTTTTAATATGCTATCTAGGTTGGTCATAACTTTCCTTCCAAGGAGTAAGCATCTTTTCATTTCATGGCTGCAATCACCATCTGCAGTGATTTTGGAGCCCCCCAAAATAAAGTCTGTCACTGTTTCCACTGTTTCCCCATCTATTTCCCATGAAGTGATGGGAATGCCATGATCTTAGTTTTCTGAATGTTGAGCTTTAAGCCAACTTTTTCACCCTCCTCTTTCACTTTCATCAAGGGGCTTTTTAGTTCCTCTTCACTTCCGGCAATAAGGGTGGTGTCATCTGCATATCTGAGGTTATATATGCGTTAGTATACTATATTTATGTTTTTCTTTCTGACTTACTTAACTCTGTACAATAGGCTCTAGGTTCGTCCACCTCATTAGAACTGACTCAAATGTATTCCTTTTTATGGCTGAGTAATATTCTATTGCATATATGTACCACAGCTTCTTTATCCATTATCTGTCAGTAGACATCTAGGTTGCTTCCATGTTCTGGATATTGTAAATAGTGCTGCAATGGACATTGGGGTACATATGTCTTTTTCAATTTTGGTTTCCTCAGGATACATGCCTAGTAGTAGGATTGCTGAGTAGAGAACAGACTTATGGACCCCAGGGAAAGGAGGAGGGTGAGGGTGAGATGTATGGAGAGAGTAACATGGAAACTTACAATACCAGATGTAAAATAGACAGCCAATGGGAATTTGCTGAATGACTCTGGGAACTCAAACAGGGGCTCTGTAACAATCTTCTAGATTGATGGGGAGGGAGATGGGAAAAAGGTTCAGGAAAGAGGGGACATGGGTGTACTTATGGCTGATTCTTGTTGATGTTTGACAGAAAACAGCAAAATTCTGTAAAGCAATTATCCTTCAATTAAAAAATAAATAAATTTAAAAAATCCACAAGACAAACAAAAAACACCCCTCAGATCCCCTTCAGCCCTACTAAATCCACTGTATATAATTTCCAAGTATGAATTTAAACTTTCCCTCACATTTATATCTCTAAACTGTACAAATAAAAATGAAATAAGGAGTTTTTTTCCTTTAAAAAAAATAACAAAAAATTACAAGTGTTGTTGAGTGTGAAGTTGGAACCCTTGTACACCAATGAGAATACATTCTTGGAACTTTCAGAATATGGAGCGGGGTGGGGAGACCTCAAGACTTACCCCAGGACATGAAACACAAGTTTTAAGACAATTTTACTACCTCTGGAGAAGAGCTACTTCCAAGCATTAAGATTACACTGCTGTTGGCGAGTATGTGAGGGAACTGGCACTCCCATGTCTTGTTGGTACTTGAGTAAATTGGTGCAGTATGTCAAGATTTTCGGAGAAGGCAATGGCACCCCACTGCAGTACTCTTGCCTGGAAAATCCCATGGAGGGAGGAGCCTGGTAGGCTACGGTCCATGGGGTCGCTGAGAGTCAGACACGACTGAGCGACTTCACTTTCACTTTTCACTTTCATGCATTGGAGAAGGAAATGGCAACCCACTCCAGTGTTCTTGCCTGGAGAATCCCAGGGACGGGGGAACCTGGTGGGTGGACATCTCTGGGGTTGCACAGAGTCGGACATGACTGAAGTGACTTAGCAGCAGCAGTCAAGATTTTAAAATGCATACCCCTTAACACAGTGAACTTGCTCCAAAAGATGATTGCATAAAGATGTTCATCAGCACTTTCATAATATTGAAAATAGGAAATACTCTATGTCTACCTACAAGCAAAGCTTTTCAACCCCAGCCAACTCAGTCCCCTTCTTACAATAAATATTTTATAACACTCCCTTTATAGTCCTGGAAATGAAATGTCATAGATACCTACAACAAAATATACCTAATATAAAAGGGAAAGAAGAGAAAGTAATTTGCAGTAAAATAATATGTATTTCAATGTGTAAATATTCAAGACACAAAACGTACTCTAGAGGGCAGTACCACCCAGTTAACACTATAGCAAACTGGTTAAATAATTTATGTAGATCAGATTCATTGACAAATTGTTGACTCAAAAAGCAGATTGTAAAATTACATAGGTCATTTCATTTATGTGAATACATATAAGGTCTAAAAAGAGGCTCACTGGGATGTTAATGATTTGACAGGAATTGTCCCTAATAATGAGATTTGTAAGGATTTTTCCCTTATGAATTTGAATATTTGAAACTTCTTGTCTGTGCAAAAGTTTAAGTTTATGGTAAGCCCCATTGGGCTTACAACACAGTTACCTAGGGTTCTGGAATCAGAGCATGTCATTTGCAGGAGAGCTTATATACCTTTTGTATTTAGAATAGTTTCTTGACTTTTCCCAGAGAGCTGCCAAAAAAGTCGAGGGGCAGGTCCTGGAACTTCAATAGCTGAGGCCACCTTATGGTCTCCAGGCAATCATCATGGTTAACTAGTGACACCCAGGCAGGAAGCTGATGGTCTTGTGCTGTGAGGACATCCACATTCCCGGTAATTTCTATAGAAGTGAGCTGCATTATCTGTTCTTCTTCCATAAATGTATGAACACCAACTTGTCCTGAAGCCCCTACCACGTCTGGGCCCCTACCACTTCCAGGTTTCTCCTTGCTTCTGTTGGTAGAAGCATGCGAAGCACTTTGCTACTTAAGATCAAGTGAGGCCCGGACTTGGAATACTTAAAGGTATTTGATGGGATACAGTCCTGCTGCTGCTGCTGCTGCTAAGTCGCTTCAGTCGTGTCTGACTCTGTGCGACCCCATAGACAGCAGCCCACCAGGCTCCCCCATCCTTGGGATTCTCCAGGCAAGAACACTGGAGTGGGTTGCCATTTCCTTCTCCAATGCATGAAAGTGAAAAGTGAGAGGGAAGTCACTCAGTTGTGTCCGACTCTCAGTGATTCCATGGACTGCAGCCCACCAGGCTCCTCCCTCCATGGGATTGAGATGAACTCATGAGATGAAAAACCAGATGAGGGAGAAAGATGGGGAAAGGGGAGATAAAGAGGTCTGGAAAAAGAGACATTTCATATTCATGAAAGCAGCATGAAATATGGAGATCTTTGTTTCATGTTTCTGCCCAGTGGAGAGCATCTATCACAGAACAGGCACTGGATAACCACAGGAAAGAATGATCTGTCTAGATGACATTGGCCAGGCTCTGCCACTGGCTACACTACTGCTTGTCCAACAGAAACAGGTATGTTTTGTGGTAAGAGTGGGGGCAGGAATGGAGATTATACATGGACCCAGTGGCAAGGGCTCCCACTTACCAAGACTTACCTGTTTATGGCCACTGTCAAATACCCAACCTGCCAGTAACAGAGACCAAATGCTTGGTTTTCAATATGGTACCATCCCTGTAGGAAACCTACCAGATACTTGGTGGCGTGTTGGACCCATCCCCTACACTGGACCTATTCCCTCCTGGAAGTAGTATCAATCTATCTTGACTGGAATTTAGACACATTCCAACTTAAGACCTCCTGCTTGAAGGGAATTAGCCAGTATCACTGAGATCACTGAGGGTTTAATGCATGTGATCTCCTGACCTGGGTGTTGGTGTAACAGTGGGCACATGACCATGGACTCCACCGATTTTTTCAGTTACTACACCACCTAGACAAACTGCCTGACTGACAGAGTGCTGGAAGGACCTGTTAAAGAATCAGCCGAGGTGCTAGCTTGCAAAGAATACCCTGTGAGGAGGGGCATCACGCTCCAGGATTCAAGGTCCACTCTAAATCGATGTTCATTACACGGCACAGGATCTCCAATAGGAAGAATATGTGAGTTTGCTAGGTAAAGGTTGGAAGTCGGAGTACCTCTGTATACTGGTTTCCAGTGACCCATCTGGGAAATTTTAACCTTCTTTCCCTAGAGGTTAGAAGTTTTGGCCTCCAGAGGGGAAATGCTTCCAGGAAGAGTTCTACTAAACCCTAACTGCTGCCTGGACACTTCAGGCTCCTCATTCCAAGAAACCAGCAGGCAAGGAAACTGACCTTCATTTTCTTTAGATAGCTGTTAGGCAACAGGGATAAGAAAGGAAATGTTTGATATTTAAGTAATCCATCTGTGTCTTGGTTTTCACTTGCTGGATTCAGATGGTGCATGACAGGTGCAGCAGTAGCCACAACTAGAAATGGACCTAGTGATGAAGGTGTCAGGCCCCTTAGTGAAAGTGAACAGGGTCTGGATCACTGCATTAAGTAAGCTACCTAGACCAACAGAGAGTGAGGGCCATCTACAAAGAGTAGCAGTGGATGATCTGCCTCAATGATGGCCCCAAGAGCAGTCTCCAAGGCTGTAGTTAATCCTACCAATTCTTTTCTAGTAAGTTTCTCCAGGAGTAGAGCTACCCAACAGAATTTTTGAAGAGCTGTTACTAGAACTTATCACATGTAAATGGGTGGTCAGTTGTGAACATCCTGGTACAGAGATCTCCCCACTCAGGCTATTCGACCAGCTGTGGGAAGTGTTGGAGGCTGATAGTTTTCAAATGAATCCTTCTCCAGAACTTACCCTTGACTCAAGAAAGTCACCTTACTTTTCTGGTTTTAGTTAATATGATCGGTCATTCAGTTCAGTTCAGTTCAGTCACTCAGTCATGTCTGACTCTTTGTGACCCCATGAACCGCAGCATGCCAGGCCTCCCTGTCCATCACCAACTCCTGGAGTTCACCCAAACCCATGTCCATTGAGTTGGTGATGCCATCCGACCATCTCATCCTCTGTCGTCCCCTTCTCCTCCTGCCCTCAATCTTTCCCAGCATCAGGGTCTTTTCCAATGAGTCAGCTCTTTGCATCTGGTGGCCAAAGTATTGGAGTTTCAGCTTCAACATCAGTCCTTCCAATGAACACCCAAGACTGACCTCCTTTAGGATGGACTGGTTGGATCTCCTTGCAGTCCAGGGGACTCGCAAGAATCCTCTCCAACACCACAGTTCAAAAGCATCAATTCTTCTGCACTCAGCTTTCTTTACTGTCCAACTCTCACATCCATACATGACTACTGGAAAAACCATAGCCTTGACTAGACGGACCTTTGTTGACAAAGTAATGTCTCTGCTTTTCAATATACTGTCTAGGTTGGTCATAACTTTCCTTCCAAGGAGTAAGCATCTTTTAATTTCATGGCTGCAATCACCATCTGCAGTGATTTTGGAGCCCAGAAAAATAAAGTCTGTCACTGTTTCCACTGTTTCCCCATCTATTTGCCATGAAGTGATGGGACCGGATGCCATGATCTTAGTTTTCTGAATGTTGAGCTTTAAGCCAATTTTTTCACTCTCCTCTTTCACTTTCATCAAGATCAGTCACTAGGTAGCATAAAGTCTTCAGATCTCCACGTAGGAATGGCTGAGGCCTTTGTTAGACTATCTCTGTGTATGTGAGTGCGTGCAGGCTCAGTTGTGTCTGACTCTTTGTGACCCCATGGAACGTAGCCCGCCAGACTCCCCTGTCCATGGGATTCTCCAGTCAAGAATACTGGAGTGGGTTGCCATAGTGGGTTGCCATGGCCTCCTCCAGGGGATCTTCCCAACTCAGGGATTCAATCTATGGTTGGTTCCTTTCCCTGTGAATCCTGTAACTGTTAGGATCTTTTGCACTGTAAATTTTAAATTAAAATTGCTTAAATAACAAAGGGGATTTACTGGCTCACATAACTGGGTAGATATCAGGATTAATTTGACTTGGTGGCTAAATGATGTCAAGGATCCAGTCTTCCTCCATTTCGTTGCTCTCCCTTCCAAAGAAGCAGCATGATTCTAAAGCGAGCTTTGCTCATGAGAAGAGTAGGTGCAATAATTCCAGGGTTCATGGTCTCAGTGCTCTCCATCCAAATGGAAAGAGAGCAGGCTTTTACTAGCTTTCTTTGAAGAACAAGGAAAACATTTTCTCAGAGTTACCAGCTCTTCAAGTTTCACTGACACAAGTTGGTCAACGTCTGGGTTTTGTAAACTACTTACTGTACAGGATTGCCTTGAAAGGCTTAAATAACCAGAGTTCATTGCTGGAATGAATTCAATCCATGCTTCCACAACCACATGGATGGTACACAAGGGGGAGCTATGGAAGAGATGTTATGGAGACAAAATATTGGTTTGCTAGGGCTGCTATAACAAAGTACCACAGACCGAGTGGAACAAGTTCTCTTAAACAAGAGGAACCTATTGCTATTTTCTCACAGTTCTGAAGACTAGGAGTCTGAGACGAAAGTGTTAGCAGGATGCTTGTTCTGAGTCCTCTCTCCTTGGCTTGCAGATGGTTATCTTCTGCCTTCACATGGTCTTCCCTCTGGGTACACATATCTTTTAATACAGACCCCAGTCACACTGGATTAGGGCCTACCCTAAAGATGTTATTTGAATGCAATCACCTCTTTATAGACTTTATCTCCAAACACTACATTCTAAGGTACTGGGGGTTAGGAGTTAAACACAGGAGTTTTTTTTTGGAGGGGGGAGGGCACAATTCAGTTCATAACACAAACTCAACATCTAGCATCAATTACATATTGAAATTATGTTCATCTGCTTGACTGTTGCACTAAATTGTAAGTTCTTTAAGGACAAGGACAATATCTTATTTTTATATCACTAGCGCAGTTAATATATGGTAATAACTGTTTGTTGAGGATTGTAAAGAGTTCATTGTGTTTGGCACTTATGAGGTCACTGGTGACTTTCTCCAGGAGCAGTTTCAATGGAGTTGTGGTGGCATGAACTTAACTGCAATGGATTTAAGAGTGAAAGGTCAGATTTGACAATATAAAAATTAAAACTTATGATAAAGCCACTGTGAGCTAAGGCAAAAGATTATTATGAAAAAAAAAAGTAGCACATACCTATATGGAACACCAAGAGTTAAAAGACCTAACATAAAAGAGACCCTATAAAAAGATCAGAAAAAGATGAAGACAATATAAAAGCACGCAAAGGCTGTGAACACCCCAAAAATATACAAAAAGGAATCCAGCCCCACTGGTAGTTAGGGAAACACTAATTAAAGTAACAGTGAGCTAGCAGTGACAAAAGTTTTACAGTGACAAAAACTTAAGATTCATGCGTTAGTCTTGGCAAGAGATGGAGAAAGAGAAATTCTACCATTGAGTGGAGTGTGAAGTGCCATAATTCTAGAGGTAACCTGACGGTGTGTCACTCAAAACATCTTTGGTCATAAGTAACAAAAAACCCAAGTCAAATCTGAAAGCTATTTACAGTCACGTGCCTGAAAATCTAGTCACAACCAGATCAAATCTACTTAAGTATTATCATTAGAATCTAGTTTCTTTCTATGTGTTAGTTCTTCCTTCCTCTGAGTGGAAGTCATTTTCAGTAAAGGGCTCTCTTCAAAAAGAAAGCTTATATTCCTACAACAAATCCAGCAGGGAAGATATATCCTCAATCTAATTCTTATTGACCTGAATTGAGTCATGTGCACATCTTTGAATGATATAATAGTTACAAGTGAGATATTATATCATCATTCACCAAATATAGAAGCCAGTCAAGTCAATACCATTTGTAACCCCAAAGATTAAGAGAGAAGGGGGACTCATTTGATACCAGAAAAAGAGGAAGTGGTTGCTGGGTGACAAAACCAAAATGGCACATACTCTCTACCAGTATTATCTATTAAAATAAGAAATGCATATATCTTTTGTCTCAATAATCTCACTTAAAGGATTCAATTCTATAGAAAAACTGCATAATTTTAAAAGATACTTATATCAGCATTGTTTATAATGACACAAAACTGGGCAAATCTACATTATCTACCAATAAAAGAATGGCTTCAAAAACAGTACCTTAATACTATATAATATTGTTCAGTTCAGTTCATTTCAGTTGCTCAGTCGTGTCTGACTCTTTGCGACCCCATGGGCTGCAGCACGCCAGGCCTCCCTGTCCATCACCAACTGCCGGAGTTTACTCAAACTCATGTCCATTGAGTCAGTGATGCCATCCAACCATCTCATCCTCTATCGTCCCCTTCTCCTCCTGCCCTCAATCTTTCCCAGCATCAGGGTCTTTTCCAATGAGTCAGCTCTTCGCATGAGGTGGCCAAAGTACTGGAGTTTCAGCTTCAACATCAGTCCTTCCAATGAACACCCAGGACTGATTTCCTTTAGGATGGACTGGTTGGATCTCCTTGAAGTCCAAGGGACTCTCAAGAGTCTTCTCAGCACCACACTTCAAAAGCATCAATTCTCCTGCGCTCAGCTTTCTTTATAGTCCAACTCTCACATCCATACATGACTACTGGAAAAACCATAGCCTTGACTAGATGGACCTTTGTTGGTAAAGTAATGTCTTTACGTTTTAATATGCTGTCTAGGTTGGTCATAACTTTCCTTCCAAGGAGTAAGCGTCTTTTAATTTCATGGTTGCAGTCACCACCTGCAGTGATTTTGGCTGCAATGATTTCATGGCTGCAGTTACCATCTGCAGTGGTATAATATTGTGCAGCTACCTAAAAAAAAATGAGCTAGATAATAGTATCCATTGTAAACTGGAAGTTGTTAAAAAATATATATGGTATGATTATAAAAATAAAAATCAAAACCTCTATACATATGTGTTTCTATAACCATTGGAAAAAGTATGGAGAGAAACATCAATCTTTTTAACACTGGTTTTATCTAAGACTGGGATGGGATAACTCTATTTTTCTTTTTATATTTCTGAATGTCTTTATATACTTCTGTGTTGTTTGAATTGTTAAAATGCAGTTTATTACCTTTAAAAAAGTGAATAGAAAGTGAAATGAGGAAGTTTCTTAAAACGGAAACTATTTTTAGATTTCAAGAGAAGGGATAAATTAATCTACAGTAAAGAAGAGGTTGAAAATGCTGAAGCCAGAGTAACCCATGGAGCAGGCCCTGAGGGGATCTAACAGAGCAGAGTCCCAGATGTACCAAGGCTGGTGGCTTCACTGTTCTACAAGAAAATGCAAAAAAAAAAAAAACCCAAAAAACCCACAAAAAACCAAACAGTGTAGTTCATAAAAATTTAGTTTTTTGGTGGTATAAATACATTTATTTTAGGAAATCATGGTGGTAAGAGATGGGAGGGCTTTAAAAATGCATACAGTGATTTGTCAGGATTTTTTAAAAAAAAGCTATGTCAGTTCCCAAACTGTTAGAAATGGTAATGGTCTATAAATTCCAACGTCTGGAAAAAATGATCTACAGCGCCAGTAGAAACCTAAGCCTTAACTGAAAAAAGAGATGGTTCTTTGTGATGGAGGAAAAAAAGTGTGTGTGTGTGGATGTTGACAGTTATAGATTGACTTTGTGGGTATAGGGAAAGAAGTTGAGGAAGTTATTCACTATAAAGACTGTGAAAAGGTCTGCTGGGTTCAGGATTGAGGGGGTCAGTGGGAGTGATTGTAGGGTGAGACATGAAGGGAGTGGTAAAAAAGTAGAAGAGGTAAAAAAGTGGCAATGGGAGACTGACCTAAGAGGAACTAGAGTCTTAAATTTGGAATTACATCTGACTACATTTTGTTCAGATATGCTCTTTCATGAAATTGTCCTTGGTCCTTGATGCACTCTCTTCCCACCCAGCACTTCGTTTTTATTGCCTTTACTTTCCCTTAGTTTTTATACTGATCTGTACCCACTAAACTGTCTCTGACACACTGTTCATTTATCTATAACCACCTCACAGCACCTTCCAGATAGTAGAGACCCAAATGATTCTTGCTGAAATAAATTTAATTCCACACAGAAGACAACTGGACAATAATCAGTATCATCTTGATTAAAATTCTTCAGTTGTGAAAACAAGAATAAACCACTGGCCTAAAAAAATTTCTGTAAACTAACATGCATTTTTAAATTTCTTATAAAGACATTGTGTGTTTTGCCTATAAGAGTCTTAAACTGTACATCCTTTGAATTCATACACTTCTGCTATAAAAATGTCACAGAGATCACTAAACTAAAAACTTCCACTGTAGTATCAACAGATATGGAAATTGAGGGCCAGAAAAATTACACAATTTGTTCAAAACTGCAAAAGTCTTAAGTGACAGTCTATTTTAGAACCATGTTTCCCATGTAACCAAGTGTCTTTATGCCATGCTTAACCCTCTTGATGTGATTTTTATTTTGTACTCAATTCAGAAGAATTAAATTGATAATAGCAGTTTTCTCTGATAAAGTTCTGTCAAAATCAATACACTGATGATCTTTCATTTCTAAAGATGCTAATATAGGTTCCTGTTGCCGCATGACAGGTTTGACATGTTAAGTACTGGTCTAAGTGCAACACACCAATTTGATTTTCAGTTGAAGATTGTTTTGCCATGCGCATCATTTGTGTTTTTTTATGGCTATAATAAAACCTAAAATTTTGACAGTGATGACTGTCATATCAATCTTTACTCCTACATCTTAGAGGTCACCTTTTATTCATTTAAAATCCAGTATCTCTTTATTATAAATAAAAAATACTGAAAAATAGAGAAAATAATAAATCATCATGCAAACATTATTAGAATAGTGCATGCACAGAAATACACTTGGCCTTTTCCCAAGGGAGACAGCCTATTACAAACCACCATCCTCTTTTCTACTTGCACATGAAAGTAAAAACCATTAGTACTGGGCGTTTTTCTCTTAAACATGGTCCCATGATACCTAGGAGGCCAACTGTAAAAAAGTGACAATTTTATTATTTTCCAGTAAATAAATAAATCAAAAGACTTGTGTTTAGTTTTGCTGAACTGGTATACTGTTATTCTTAATTTAAAAGTTAGTTTTTTCTTTGGAGAATGTTATCATTTGAGCTTTGACTAATTTTTATGAAAGAACAATTTTCACAGAACAAGTATGTAAAGAGATTTATACATAAATTTTTACATAAAAGAAGAATGTTGTACTAGGAGTCTCTATCTCGAGTTACAGATAACCGGATGAGGTCATGTGTGTGTGTGTGTGTGTGTGTGTGTGTGTATACACAACAAAGTTACACTCTCAGTCGGATGGCTCATAACAGTGCTTGTTGATCTGGTTATATCACACAATTCTTTAAACAAAGTTTTCAGTGTTTGTCTTAGTCATCTTTTATCACATTCTTTATAATGTATTGTTATAAACTCCTCTATATCATTGTTCCTTCAAATATCCCAAACACAGGAGAGCCCATCTGAATCCCCAAAATTATATCCAAAACTATACATTGTAAGACTCAAAGACTCCCTGGAGAAGGAAACAGCAACCCACTCCAGTATTCTTGCCTGTAAAATCCCATGGATGGAGGAGCTTGGTGCAGGCTACTGTCCATGGGGTCGCAAAGAGCCGGGCACGACTGAGCCACTAATACACATCCATTAGGATGACAGTCACCATAAAAATAAAACAAAATGTATGTTGGCAAAGATGAGGGAAAAAAAAAAAGACTCAAAGACAAGGCTGCCAGTCATACATTCTTCCCACAACTATTTACCAAGTCCTTACTGAGCACAGGCACTGTGCCAGGAGCCGTTATTAGGAAAGTGGTAAGACACTGTCCCAGTGCTCACTGTGTGAGACAGACAAACACACTGAGCTGACCAAACACACTGCACAAGAAGGGGTGCAGAGAAGCGGGGAGGACGGGGCGCTGGCAACAGCCTAGACTGGCGAGCACAGCAGAGGGGTACCCAATGACGGAGGGGTCTGGAAAAGCAGGAAGGAAAGTCATCCCAGGCGTGGCTCTGCGAGGCTGCTGTCCAGGAGTGCTGGTGTCGGGCTCTTCAGAACCCCCTGGACTACAGTTCACCAGGCTCCTCTGTCCATGGGATTGTCTAGGCAAGAATACTGGAGTGGTTGCTATGCCCTTCTCCAGGGGATCTTCCTCACTCAGAGATCCAACCGTTGTCTCTCCTTGGTCTCCTGCATTGGCAGGTGGATTCTTTACCTCTGTGCCAGGTGGGAAGCCACCTGGGAAGCCCTCAGCGTGACTAGGGGAGTGCAAAGCCCATAGAAAGGAAGGAAGGAGGCAGACGACCCAAAAACGTCTGAAAGGTAAGACTGGATGTGATTGAGACCTGAGTGAGCCAAGTTGGAGGCCCAGGGACAAAGCTTCAGGGGGGAGTGCAAACACCCTCCAATAGAAGAAAGGGGAAGGACACCCAGAGCAGGAAGAGTAGTCAGAAGTGTGAAGATTTGTCCTGAAGATAAACTATGAAGTTAAAAGGGTCAGTGACCTTAAAAAGCAGTGTGAAAGGTATATCTGAGATAAAATAAGAGATTTGATGACCCTACGGAGAAAGAATCGATAATGGTACATAAGTTTCTTATCGAAGTCTCCGACGTATTCTTGAATGAATCATCACATGTCTCTATCTAACCACCAAATTACCTTGGTGGTTAGGAGAGACATTACTTGCCGACAAAGGTCTGGCTAGACAAGGCTATGGTTTTTCCCGTAGTCATGTATGGGAGAGTTGGACTATAAAGAAAGCTGAGCACCGAAGAATTGATGCTTTTGAACTGTGGTGTTGGAGAAGACTCTTGAGAGTTCCATGGACTGCAAGGAGATCAAACAAGTCCATCCTAAAAGAAATCAGTCCTGATTATTCATTGGAAGGACTGATGCTGAAGCTGAAACTCCAATACTTTGGCCACCTGATGCAAAGAGCTGATTCACTGGAAAAGACCCTGATGCTGGGAAAGATTGAAGGCAGGAAGAGAAGGGGAAGACAGAGGATGAGGTGGTTGGATGGCATCACCAACGCGATGGACATGAGTTTGAACAAGCTCTGGGAGCTGGTGATGACAGGGAAGCCTGGTATGCTGCAGTCTATGAGTTCCCAAAGAGTCGGACACAACTGAGCGACTGAACTGAACCACCACGTGCATCAGGATCACATTTAATTTTTTGTGGTGGGAATTTAGATACGGGGGACAAGCCTAGGCCTGATGAGTCACGTGGGATACCTCTCCAAAGCGTTTTAAAAATGCCACTGGGCGGAAAGAAAGCGGTGAGCTTACAAGTTGGGGCCACTTCAGCCTCCCCGCAGGATGTAGTTCAGGCGGATAACGCTGCAGGACAAAAACTCAATCCACCGCCAAACAACAAAACAGTTTTCAATATCACATAGGATAGTAAAGGTCGCACAAAGGCCCTCACGTCCTGTTCTCCGACGGCCTTCTTAACTGTCTTCTGCAGCTTAGGGTGTACAGCCGGCAACGCAGGGCTGACTCCAGCGCGCCATGCAGGGCGCAGGCGCAGAACCCGCGGCGTGGGAGGAGAGCCGGGCGTTAAGGACGTTTCCCAGAAGCCCGCGCCGCCAGCTGGGGCCCCTCCCTCCTGCTCGCAGGCCGCGTGACTTGACTCCGCCCGTCACGTTCTTCCGTCGCAAACGGTGGATTGCCTGCGCCCCCCTGAGGTCTGGTTGAGCGCTGCAGTCGTGCACGCAGGGCCAGTGCGAGCGAGTAGGGAAAGCGCGGAGGGTCCCGCCGCCGCCGCCGCCGCCGCCGCCGCCGGCGTCACCGTAGCGCGCCGACCTGTGGCGGCGCGGCTTAGCTGAGGAGAGGGGGGGGGGGGGGGGGGAAGGGGACGCGCGGAGCCGGGCGGGAGGAGGCCAGACGGGGCGGGGGGAGGGGGAGCAGCGGTGGCGCAAGCCGCGCGGAGCAGCGCAGCCCGGGTCCGCTCCCTGCTCCACCGCCGCCACCTCCCGCGCCAGCCAGCAGAGCCGGCGCCTCACTGGCCCCCGGAATACCTCAAAGCGGACGGAGTCCATGTTGGGGAACTTGGCGGCGGCGTGACGGGGACCTAGGGACCTGCAGTGGGGCTGCCGCCGCCGCCGGAGCCAGCGCCTCGACCTCGGCCTGAGGTAAACATGGGCCGACCCCGGGGGTGGACGGGCGCAGGCAGCTGTCGCTGCGGGGTAGGGTGGACGGGCCGGCGGAGTAGGGGAGAGGGGGCCCGGAGCGATGGGAGGGCGGACAAAGTTTCGGAATCCCGCGCGGCCCAGGCGGCGTTCTGCGCTCGGAGGAAAGTTGGAGCCGCCTCTGGAGGCGGGGGAGGCTGAGGCGGGGAGGCCCCCCGTTCCTCTCGCCACCCCCGCGAGGGCGGCCCCGTGTCGGCCGCCTCCGCCTCGCTGTTGGTACCCCGTCCCATTTCCTCCTTGTGGCCTACCCGCCGCCTCCGCCGGCGGCTCCCGTCCCCGCCCGGGGTCCTGGGGGAGTGGGTTGAGGCTAGGGTTCTCCGCAGCAGGGTCGCCACACGTCCTCCCCCGTCCCTGCGGGGGACTGTGTCCTGCTGGGCTTCCGGGCGCTCCCCGACCCCGGGTCTCTCTTGACTTAGGAGACTTTGCTTTTGTCAATAGCGTCCAAGCCCGTTTGTGAAACCAAACTTTACTGCGCGGTGACCTCTCGGAGTGCGCGACTAGGGAAGAGCCGGAGCTTCAGAGCATCCGTGTTACCCCATGCCCTGAATTTCAAACTCTTCTCCCACCTCCGATTTTTAAACCAGTTTCCCCGTCTGACGAGAGGTCCGGGAGATCTCAACTTGTCTCCATCATTTGCTCCTGTTTAGATACTAGGAATTTTGAACCATTAAAGACATTTCTTAGAGATGTCTGGCCGTCTTGCTCTCTCCCCCCATTTTGAAAAATTGTTCTGAAAGTAAGCGCCTGATTTAAGAGTAGTTGAATAAAACATTCATATACGAATATGGAGGTTTAAAATATTGTCAAAGTATTTCTGTACCCTGTTACACAGTGTCTACGAGTTGAGCGTTTTTCATTCATTTTGGGTTACATTTTAATATCTTTGTCATACTGCTAGTGAACTAAGATATTTAGGCAGAACTGACCAAAAAGTTTTTAATATAATGCTTTGGCTAGTAGATGCCAATTTTCCCAGTTTGGGAAATTCGCTGAATATTGGAAAAAGCATGTTTAATAGATGCGTTTTTTCATTACAAAACAAAAGTTGATTCGTGCATATGACTACTTACCTCAGCAGGATATTGAAGTACATTCTTAAATAACTGGTGGGTTTTGTGTTTTATTGGTATTCAAATTTTGATATGTAATCAAGTCTTTTTCCACACTATTGCTTTCTCTTCCCTGTTTCTTTGGCAGTTGGCCTAATCATTTGACTTTTTAGCTGTTTACTAAGAGCTGCAATAGTTTGTGGGACTTTTGTTTTTGTTGTTTTAACGAACTGGCAGAAGAAATGAAATTGTCTTTCGATTTCTTTTGTTTTACTATTATGAAAGGTAATCTGAATTTACTTTGTATTTTGTTTATGCAATATGAAGAATTTTTTAAAGATTAGCAATTCTTATTATAACTGCATTTTTTTCCCGCTGTAGTTTTTCTTGCTTGGTGCTTGCAAGTATTTTAATAAACAGTACATTTTACGTTGAGCTAGTGACCATTCTGCTTGTGAATTTGAGTACCTCTTAAGATTTTTGGCAGGGTAGGATTTGGATCTCTGCTTAATCAAGTGTACTTCTGCTGTAAGGACATTTTCATTACGTTGAGGGGGAAGAAAACTGGAAGGAAATGGAAAATTGTTCCTAAATATGCTACTTGAAACATAAGTCGTGGAAAAGTTTTTAAGGGGAATATTTTTGTATGCTTTTAGGTGGTAGTAACGGGATTCATGGGTTAAGATTGAAACTTTTCAGGGGTCATTCAGCTTCCCCATAATCCTTTGGGCCCTAACCAGTACTTCAGGCAATTTTCTTGAAAAGTTGTGCTGTTAATCAGAGATAGGATTAATCAGTGCTGTTAAGTGAGTTGATTCATCATCAGTAGCATCTTTTAGTAATTAGAAAGTGTGGAATTATATTACTCATCTACCTACTACTTAACTTTTTTTTTTTTAAGTTTCATCAGTGAGGCATAGCTGCAACTAACTAAGGAGAATGGCAGGTACAAAAATAATGAAGAGTCAGCCCTAGAATAATTGTCATTGTAAGTTCATATTAGTAAGCTCTGCCATCATTTACCATTGTCTTTAGTGATGTGAATTGAATCTTGACTTACCTTCCCCAGTGAAATAATCTTAATTATATCCCCTGTCTCAAAGAATAAGTTAATAGCTTTACATTGAATCTTGCACCTGAGTGATAACTTTTAGTAGTACTGAGTAGAGCCTGGAGTTAAAATATCCTGTATCATTTTATTGTTGTTCCCAATACTTGTCTTTTCATTATTATGGTCCTCACTTTCCTTTTTTTTTTTTTTTTGAAGTTGTGGCTTTGTAATTCCTAGTGCTTAAGCACATAAAAGTTCAATATAAAATGTAAAAACAACACTGTCATCTCTCACTTACAAAATAACATTCTTAGATGTTTCACTATGACTTTTGTTCACCTAGAGTCTTTAACACTCAGCAGCCAGAGTGATCCTGATAAAATACATTAGATCTTGTCACTTCTCTTCTCAAATGGCTTTCCTTCTCAGTCATAGTTAAATACATAGCTCTTCCTATGGTCTGCCAGGGTCTGAGACTTTTTTGAGTCTCTTCCTCTCTGACGTCACTGTTTCTCTAGTCATACTTCTACTCTACTACTGAGATTTTCTTTGACTACTCTGTTAAAGCGTCAGGCCCTCCTTCTACATTTCTTAGCCCTTTTTAAGCCAGGTTTTTCTCCATAGCACTTAACACTTTCCAAGATGCTGTATAATTTACTAACTTTATTGTATTTTTCTCTTTTAAGCAGGTTCTGTAAGAATGAGGTTCTGTAAGAATGCTTGGTAAGAGTGGAGTGGTATAACCTTCTTATTCTTTGAAATGTTGTCATTTAGAAGTCAGGTTAGTCTTGTTTTTTGGTAGTTCCAGAAGGCAGAACTAGGATTGTAGTGATGTTTATTGAAAGGAAGGAGAGATAGCAAGAATGGGTATGGAGACATTAGTGAAGACTTCTGCAGTAGCAGTCCAGAGTAGATGAGGATAGCTTGAATTAGGATGAGAAATGTGGAAATGGACAAACGTGTGATCATCAGGCCATGCTTAGTGGATTGAAGGTGAAGGAGAGAGAAATTTCAAAGATGACTCCTGAGTTAAATGGATCAGTTGGTGGTGGTACCAAAAAAAAAAAACCAAGGTTCTTCTGATTCTGACTAGTGGGTTTGAGCTTTGGAGCTTTCACATGGATATTTCTGTAGGCAATTAGATACTTGGTTCTAAAGTTCAAAGGAGCGGTATGGGCTGGAAGTAGATAATTGGAATCACTTATATAGGTAGTTGAAACTATAGATGAAATTGTTTAGGGAAAGGACTATAACTTGGAGAAAAAAGCTGCTAAAATGAAATCACAGTAGCCTCTAACATTAAAAAAAAAGAGTTGTTTGTTAGAGGAATGTGAGCTCCCAAAGAATCTGTGAAGGACAGAGAAATAGGAGTTGAGGGTATTATAGAAACCAAAGGAAGAGAGTATTTCAAGGGGAGAGAAGTCAGTAGGGTCAAGTGATGATGAGAGTTGAGTAAAGTGAGAACTAACAGATTTTTTTTTGGGAAATTCTTTGGCAGTCCAGTGGTTACGACTTGTCACTGTCACTGCCCAGGGCCCAGGTTCAATCCCTGGTCAGGAAACTAAAATCCCACAAGCTGCATGGCAAGGCCAAAAAAAAAGAAAAAAGATTTTTTTTTGCATTTAAAACATGGAGTTCATTAGCCTTTTGAACAAGCAGGATAGTTAAGTTTATTTTCAAACTGATGCTCCTGAAATTGCTTAACTAGATCTAAAAATAGTGAGATCAAAGATTAAGAAATCATCCAGTCACATTATAGAAGAGATTTCAGTTCAGTTCAGTCGCTCAGTTGTGTCTGACTCTTTGTGACCCCATGGACTGCAGCACACCAGGCTTCCCTGTCCATCACTAACTCCCAGAGCTTGCTCAAACTCATGTCCATTGAGTCAGTGATGCCATCCAACCATCTCATCCTCTGCCTTCCCCTTCTCCTCCCACCTTCAGTCTTTCCCAGCATCAGGGTCTTTTCAAACGAGTCAGCTCTTCACATCAGGTGGCCAAAATGTTAGAGTTTTCAGCTTCGTTATCAGTCCTCCCAGTGAATATTCAGGACTGATTTCCTTTAGGATAGACTGGTTGGATCTTCTTGCAGTCTAAGGGACTCTTAAGAGTCTTCTCCAACACCACAGTTCAGAAGCATCAGTTCTTCGGCACTCGGCTTTCTGAGTCCAACTCTCACATCATACATGACTACTGGAAAAACCATAGCTTTGACTAGACTCAGCTTTGTTGGCAGGGTAATGTTTCTGCTTTTTCATATACTTTCTAGGTTGGTCATAACTTTTCTTCCAAGGAGCAAGCATCTTTTAATTTCATGGCTGCAGTCCCCATCTGCAGTGATTTTGGAGCCCCCCAAAATAAAGTCTGTCACTGTTTCCATTGTTTCCCCATCTATTTGCCATGAAGTGATAGGCCTGGATGCCATGATCTTAGTTTTCTGAATGTTGAGCTTTAAGCCAACTTTTTCACTCTTCTCTTTCACTTTCATCAAGAGGCTCTTTAGGTCTTCACTTTCTGCCATATGGGTGGTGTCATCTGCATATCTGAGGTTATTGATAATTTTCCCTGCAATCCTGATTCCAGCCTGTGCTTCATCCAGCCCGGCGTTTCTCATGATGTACTCTGCATATAAGTTAAATTAGCAGGGTGACAATATACAAACTTGATGTACTCCTTTCCCAATTTGGAATCAGTCTGTTGTTCCATGTTCAATTCTAACTGTTGCTTCCTGACCTGCATACAGGTTTCTCAAGAGGCAGGTCAGGTGGTCTGGAATCCCATCTCTTTCAGAATTTTCCACAGTTTATTGTGATCCATACAAAGGCTTTGGCATAGTCAGTAAAGCAGAAGGATATGTTTTTCTGGAACTCTCTTGCTTTTTCAATGATCCAACAGATGTTGGCAATTTGATCTCTGGTTCCTCTGCCTTTTCTAAATCCAACTTGAACATCTGGAAGTTCATGGTTCACATACTGTTGAAACCTGGCTTGGAGAATTTTGAGCATTACTTTGCTAGCTTGTGAGATGAGTGCAATTGTGCGGTAGTTTGAGCATTCTTTGGCATTGCCTTTCTTTGGGATTGGAATGAAAACTGACCTTTTCCAGTCCTAGGGCCACTGTTGAGTTTTCCAAATTTGCTGGCATATTGAGTGCAGCACTTTCACCACATCATCTTTTAGGATTTGAAATAGCTCAACTGAAATTCCATCACCTCCACTAGCTTTGTTTATAGTGATGCTTCCTAAGGCTCACTTGACTTTGCACTCCAGGATGTCTGGTTCTAGGTGAGTGATCACACCATTGTGGTTATCTGGGTCATGAAGATCTTTTTTGTATAGTTCTGTGTATTCTTGCCACCTCTTCTAATATCTTCTGCTTCTGTTAGGTCCATACCACTTCTGTCCTTTATTGAGCCCATCTTTGCCTGAAATGTTCCCTTGGTATCTCTAATTTTCTTGAAGAGATCTCTAGTCTTTCCCATTCTGTTGTTTTCCTCTATTTCTTTGCTTTGATCACTGAGGAAGGCTTTCTTATCTCTCCTTGCTATTCCTTGGAACTCTGCATTCAAATGGGCATATCTTTTCTTTTCTCCTTTGCGTTTATCTTCTCTTCTTTTCACAGCTATTTGTAAGGGCTCCTCAGACAACCATTTTGTCATTTTGCATTTTTCTTCTTGGGATGGTCTTGATCCCTGACTCCTGTACAATGTCATGAACCTCTCTGCCCGTAGTTCTTCTATCAGATCTAATCCCTTGAATCTATTTGTCATTTCCATCATATAATTGTAAGGGATTTGATTTAGATCATACCTGAATGGTCTAGTGGTTTTCCCTACTTTCTTCGATTTAAGTCTGAATTTGGCAATAAGGGATTAATGATCTGAGCCACAGTCAGCTCCGGGTCTTGTTTTTGCTGACTGCATAGAGCTTCTTCATCTTTGGCTGCAAAGAATATAATCAGTTTGATTTCTGTGTTGACCATCTGGTGTCATCCATGTGTAGAGTTGTCTCTTGTGTTGTTGGAAGAGGCTCCTTGCTATGACCAGTGAGTTCTCTTGCCAAAACTCTGCTAGCCTTTGCCCTGCTTCATTCTGTACTCCAAGGCCAAATTTTCCTGTTACTCCAAGTATTTCTTCTCTTCCTACTTTTGCATTCCATTCCCCTATAATAAAAAGAACATCTTTTTTGGGTGTTCTAGAAGGTCTTGTAGGTCTTCATAGAACTGTTCAGCTTCTTCAGCATTACTTCTACAGCATAGAGTTGGATTACTGTGATAGTCAATGGTTTGCCTTGGAAACGAACAGAAGTCCTTCTGTCGTTTTTGAGATTGCATCCGAGTACTGCATTTCAGACTCTTTTGTTGACTATGATGCCTACTTCATTTATTTTAAGGGATTCTTGCCCACAGTTATTGTTGATCATATTTACTGTGTGCCAACTACTGTGTTCTAGACATTTTGCATTAATTTTCATTTGATGTTTTCAGCAGCCTTGCAGTGCTGGGTGCATTAATCTGTTTTACAGAAAGGAGTCTGAGGTCTGGAGAAGTCAGATGACTTGTTAAGTGTCAGAGCAGTTGCTAAGAATCAATGCCCATGTCTGTCTGACTCTTTGGCCTTTAGTTAGTTATTACATCAGTTGACTTCCCAAACTCTGCATCAGTGTTGTCTAGTAGTAGACCTTTTTGTGATGATGAAAGTGTTCTGCATCTCTGCTCCCCTATGCAGTAGCTGATCGTAACTGAAATAGTAGTGACTGTGGAACATTTGAAATGTGGCCAGTGCAATTGGGAAACTGAACAGTAGTACTGTATTGGACAGTGCAGATATAGATCAAAAGAATCCCATAAATAATAGTTGTTTCCTATATAATAATAAGAAATGGAAACACATATTCTTTATTTAAAAGGAGTACTGTTTTGCTTATATTCTAGCTTTAGATGCTTTAAGGGAATATGGGTGATCTTTTTTTTTTTTTTTAAGTCTCAAACTTTCACAGAAGTTCCAAGTTAGTGCAAAAAACTGAGTAAGTTGTAGATTGCAGTCTCATTGCCCCAATCAAGGACAGGGACTTTCTATTACAGAAACAATATTAAGCTTAGGAAATTAATATTGGTATATTACTACCATCTACTCAAACATCATCCAAGTTTTGCCAGTTTTCATAGTGATTTCCTCTGTAACAAAATGATCCGGTTCAGAATTCTCTGTTGCATTTATTTAATTATAATGTTTTCTTACATTGCTTCAGCCTAGAGCAATTTCTCAGTCTTTGATTGATTTTCATCGCCCTGACACTTAAAATATTACAGGTTAGTTTTGTCATAAAATGTCCCTCGATTTGGATTTACCTGATGCATTTTTGATAGGAATACCACAGTGATGATACTGTGTTCATGTTACATCCTGTCAAATGGCGTAGTTATGTTTGTCCCCTTACTGATGATGGGCATTTTGATCACTTAATTAAGGTGAAGTTTCCCAAGCCTCTTTACTGAAAAGTTTCCCTCCCTTTTAGTAATTAATAAGTACTTCGTGGGAAAGTATTTTGAGACTATGTTAAGCTCGATCTTTATCAAACTTGCTGTTTGTTGATTCTCAAATTGTCCGAGCTTTGACTAGCGAAAGTCACTTCAAGCTAGTTTCTGTGTTCTTCTGACTTGCTTTGAGCACTCCTTACTTTTTGACACAAGAAAATGTTCCAGGCTCACCTTAAACTTTCCTTGCCACAGCCCTGGAATCAACCATTTCTCCAAGGTGTGGTTTCTTTTAGTGGAGACAGATATTCAGAAACCAAGATTTTGTTGCTGTATTTATGTCTCCATCTATATATAAAAAACTGAATTGGTACCAGTATTTCCAATAAACAGTGTTTTGTTTTTTTCCAGTTTTCTCCTTCTCAAAGTTTATAACTCCCTTTTCTTAAAATGAATTACTTACCTTCCATTATCCTTAGTTGTTTACTTGTAGGCTCAATCCCAGCTACATAGTCAGTTTCCCACTGCCATTGCTGCTCCCTCCCCTGTCTTGCATAACATTTTCACTCTACTAGGTCTCTGACACCTTGTGCTAGGATGAATTCCTCATTCCAGGCTTCTCTCATACCTCATGCAGAACATCTTGCCATTCTTCTTGAGTTCTAGTACCTCACTCTGGGCTGTCTCACCATCCCTCCTTGTATGTACACTTTGCCCACAAATTTGGGTTCTGACACATCCAGGTAGAATTGCAGCATACTGACATGGTCTTTTAAAGATGATACTTACTTGTTTTTACAAAAGATTATTGTACCAACAGTTTTAGTGAAAATAGAGAAATTTGTTATCAAGTTTTAATATAAACCCTCCTGAGATTCTCACATCTCTTAGTGATAAGACTAATCTTTCTCCTTATTTCTTTACCCTAGAGTTCTCAGATGTATTTAAAAAAATTATTAATTTCTGGCTGTGCTGGGTCTTTGTTGCTGCGTAGGCTTTTTAGTTGCAGCGAGCTGGGGCTACCCTTTAGCTGCATTGTGTGGGGTTTTCGTTGTGGTGGCTTCTCTTGTGGAGCACAGGCTCTAGGAGCTTAGGCTTGAGTAGTTGAGGTTCGTGGGCCTTGTCGTTGTAGTGCACAGGCTTAGTTTCTCTGTGGCACCTGGAATCTTCCCAGATCAGTGATCCAACCTGTGTCTGCTGCATTGACAGATTCTTTACCACTGAGCCACCGGGGAAACCCCGCAGATGTACTTTTAAGGGAGTTTTTTTTTTTTTTTCCCTGTAATCTTAACGGTAAGGTTAAAAATCAGTTTTCTGTTTATATAGGTTTTGGAGTCAATCATACCTGGCTCTGAATACTGATTGTCCCATATACTGATTGTCACTTCTCGTAGGTGACGTTATCAGTGGTGGCGCTAGTTGTAAAGAATCTGCCTGCCAGCGCAGGAGACGCAAGAGACACCAGTTGGATCCCTGGGTCAGGAAGATTCCCTGGAGTAGGCACCCCACTCCAGTATCTTGCCTGGAAGATTCCATGGGAAGAGGAACCTGGCAGACTACAGTTCATGGGGCCATAGAGAGTCAGACACAACTGACCTAGTGAGCACACAGTTTCCTCACCTATTTTAAGCAACGTTTACCTGAGTCCGGTGGTAATGGCAGCTAACGCCATCTCTGTCTTTCATAACTTTAAGTTAGCTCTGTTTAGTGAATGATTTTAAAGCCTTTTAAGCAGTGTTGTAATATTGAATCTTGGTGGTGTTTTAATTTTTTTAATGTACTGTGGCTTGGTGTTTTGAGGGTTAAATGTGCAGAAGTGTGCCAGAGTATTTAGTTCATTTCCTGATATAAAGTAATCATTCTCTCTACCTCTAATTCTGTGCTCCAGGTTTGTTGATATCTATGTATCTGTTAGGTCTGGGGATGAAACATAGCCTTAGCTTTAAATAATTATATATATATATTTTAAAGGACTTGATAGGAGAAAAAAATAATCTCATATATTCCTAAATATTTGCTATTGTTGTTGTTCTTTGTTAATGAAATTTCATTTTTGTTTCTTGTGTCATATCTCTTCAGCCTGAAGCACTTCTTTTGAGTAGCCCTTTTGGTGATAAATTCTCTTTGTTTCTCTTAACTGAAATGTCTTTTCCATTTTTATTTCTTTGCTCTTTCTTTTGAATTAGTCCTATTTGATGCACACTGAACTTTGTGAATTTTTAGATTTGTGCCTTTCACCAAGTTAAAGAGGTTTTTTGAACATTGTTTCTTCAAATATATTTTTCTATACCAATCTTTTTCCTTTTTCTGGGCATGAATAGAACTTTGGATATTGTCCATAGGAGCCTGAGACTGTTCATTTTCTTTCAGTCTTTTATTTCTCTGTTCTTCGTATCAGATCATTTCTATTACTGTATCTTCACATTTAATGACTCATTCTTTGCATTTCCATCCTGTTTTTAAGATCTTATTTCAGACATTGTGTTTTCAGTTCTAAAATTTTCATTTGTTTCTTTTTTTTTAAAATATAGTTACTGTTTGTCTGCTGAGAACCTCTGTCTTCCTATTCATTTCAGCAATGTTACTTTTTTCTCCATGGAACATAACTTATGTATATAATTAATTTAAGATCATACCTGACAAATGTGCTGAATAAATATTACCTTGTTGTTTTTCAGTTCAGTTGCTCAGTCATGTCCGACTCTTTGCAACCCTATAGACTGCAGCATGCCAGGTTTCCATGTCTATCCCCAACTTCCTGAGCTTGCTCAAACTCATGTCCGTCGAGCCAATGATGCCATCCAACCATCTCATCCTCTGTTGTCCCATTTTCCTCCTGCCTTCAAGTTTTCCCAGCATCAGGGTATTTCCAGTGAGTTGGTTCTTTGTATCTGGTAGCCAAACTATTGGAGCATTAGCTTCACCATCAGTCCTTCCAGTTAATATTCAGGACTGATTTCCTTTAGGATTGACTGGTTTGATCTCCTTGCAATCCAAGGGATTCTCAAAAGTCTTTTCCAACACCACAGTTTAAAAGCATCAATTCTTCGGCACTCAGCTTTCTTTATGGTCCAACTCTCACATCCATACATGACTACTGGAAAAATCATAGTTTTGACTAGAAGAACCCTTGTTGGTAAAGTAATGACTCTGCTTTTTAATACACTGTCTAGGTTGGTCATAGTTTTTCTTCGAAGAAGCAAGCGTCTTTTAATTTCATGGCTGCAGTCCCCATCTGCAGTGATTTTGGAGACCAAGAAAATAACTGTTTCCATTGTTTCCCCATCTATTTACCATGAAGTGATAGGACCTGATGTTGTGATCTTAGTCTTTTGAATGTTGAGTTTTAAGTCAGCTTTTTCACTCTCCTCTTTCACTTTCATCAAGAGGCTCTTTAGTTCTCTGCTTTCTGCCATAAGGGTGTCATCTGTGTATCTGAGGTTATTGATATTTCTCCCTGCAATCTTGATTCCCGCTTGTAATTAATCCCACCTGGCATTTCTCATGATGTACTCTGCATATAAGTTAAACAAGGTGACAAGATGCAGCCTTGACCTACTCCTTTCCTGATTTGAAACCAGTCCGTTGTTCCATGTCTGGTTCTAACTGTTGCTTCTTGATCTGCGTAGAGATTTCTAGGAGTCAGGTAACATGGTCTAGTATTCCTATTTGTTTAAGAATTTTCCACAGTTTGTTGTGATCCACAAAGTCAGTGGC
Source organism: Cervus elaphus (assembly GCF_910594005.1). NCBI lineage: Eukaryota > Metazoa > Chordata > Mammalia > Artiodactyla > Cervidae > Cervus > Cervus elaphus. The sequence goes on from NC_057817.1 coordinate 33,676,487, forward strand.
TTTGGCATAGTCAATAAAGCAGAAGTACATGTTTTTCTGGAATTCTCTTTCTTTTTGTATGATCCAGCGGATGTTGGCAGTTTGATCTCTGGTTCCTCTGCCTTTTCTAAATCCAGCTTGAACATCTGGAAGTTCTTGATTCATGTACTGTTGAAACCTAGCTTGGAGAATTTTGAGCATTACTTTGCTAATGTGTGAGATGAGTACAATTGTGCGGTAGTTTGAGTGTTCTTCAGCATTGCCTTTCTTAGGGATTGGAATGAAAACTGACCTTTCCAGTCCTGTGGCCACTGCTGAATTTTCCAAATTTGTTGGCATATTGAATGCAGCACTTTAACAGCATCATCTTTTAGGATTTGAAATAGCTCAACTGGAATTCTGTCACCTCCACTAACTTTGTTTGTAGTGATGCTTCCAAAGGCTCCCTTGACTTCGCACTCCAGGATGTCTGGCTCTAGGTGAGTAATCACACCATCGTGGTTATCTGGGTCATGAAGATCTTTTTTGTATAGTTCCTTGTGTATTTTTGCCACCTCTTCTTAATGTCTTCTGCTTCTATTAGGTCCATACTATTTCTGTCCTTTATTTGCCCATCTTTGCCTGAAATGTTCCCTTGGTATCTCTAATTTTCTTGAAGAGTTCTCTAGTCTTTCCCATTCTGTTGTTTCCCTCAATTTCTTTGCACTGATCACTTAAGAAGGCTTTCTTATCTCTCCTTGCTATTCTTTGGAACTCTGCATTCAGATGGGTATATCTGTCCTTTTCTCATTTGCCTTTCACTTCTCTTCTTTTCTCAGCTCTTTTTAAGGCCTCATACAACCATTTTGCCTTTTTGCATTTTTCTTCTTGGGAATGGTTTTGATCACCGCCTCCTGTACAGTGTTATGAAGCTCCGTCCATAGTACTTCAGGTATTCTATCTATCAGATCTAATCCCTTGAATCTATTTGTCATTTGCACTGTATAATCATAAAGGATTTGATTTAGGTCATAACTGAATGGTCTAGTGGTTTTCCCTATTTTCTTCAATTTAAGTCTGAACTTTGCAATAAGGAGTTCATGCTCTGAACCACTGTCAGCTCCTGGTCTTGTTTTTGCTGACTGTATTGAGCTTCTCCATCTTTGGCTGCAAAGAATACAATCCGTTTGATTTATTTATTAACCATCTGGTGTCGTCCATGTGTAAAGTCATCTCTTGTGTTGTTGGAAGGGGCTGTTGGCTCTGACCAGTGTGTTGTCTTGGCAAAACGCTGTTAGCCTTTCCCTGCTTCATTTTGTACTCCCAGGTAAACTTGCCTGTTACTCCAGGTATCTCTTGACTTCCCATGTTTGCATTCCAGTCCCCTATCATGAAAAGGACATCTTTTTTGGGTGTTAGTTCTAGAAGGTCTTATAGGTCTTCATAGAACTGTTGAACTTTAGCTTTTTTGGCATTAGTGGTTGGGGCGTAGACTTGGATTACTGTGATATTGAATGGTTTGCCTTGGAAATGAACAGAGATCCTTCTGTCATTTTTGAGATTGCATCCAAGTACTGCATTTTGGACTCTCGTTGACTGTGAGGGCTATTTCATTTCTTCTTAGGGATTCTTGCCCACAGTAGTAGATATAATGGTCATCTGAACTAAATTCGCCCATTCAGGTCCATTTTAGCTCCCTGATGCCTAAAATGTTGATGTTCATGCTTGACATCTCCTGTTTTCCCACTTCCAATTTACCTTGATTCATGGACCTAACATTCCAGGTTCCTGTGCAGTATTGTTTACAGCATCTGACTTTGCTGCCATCAGCAGTCACGTTCACAATGCAGCATCGTTTTCACTTTGGCTCAGCCTCTTCGTTCTTTTTGGAGCTATTTCTCCACTCTTCTCCAGAAGCATATTGGGCACCTACTGACTTGGGGAGTTCATCTTTCAGTGTCCTATGTTTTTGCCTTTTCATACTGTTCATGGGGTTCTCAAGGCAAGGATACTGAAGTGGTTTGCCATTCCCTTTTCCAGTGCACCACATTTTGTCAGAACTGTCCACCATGACCCGTCCGTCTTGGGTAGCCCTACACAGCATGGCTCATAGTTTCATCGAGTTAAACAAGGCTGTGATTTCGTTGAATTAGACTGGGTTGTTATACATATTTATAATTCATCATTCAGAGGTGTTTGTTAGGTACTTACTTTAAGGTGTGGTGCATGGTGCTGGATCCTGGGTATTGCGCAAATAACACAGATAACAGCTTAGTAGTTTTGTAGTCATTTGAGTCATTAAATGTGTTACTGCTCATTGCTTGAATATTTTTAATATCTAGTGACTTGGATTGATCCTTATTTTATTTTGTGGCGAAGGGCTAGTGAGTTCCAATCCTACTACTTAACCACTGACTTTGTGACATTGGACAAGTTACTTATTTTCACTGTATGTAAAATGGAGATATCTTCTTCACAAACTACTGTAAGAGTTAAATAACTTATGACATATCAGAAAGTAATGGCTAGAAGCAGTGTGAAAAGCAGAGTCAAGTCTAGTTCTTGGGGCATTTGAAGCATTTGTAATTAGATTACACTGCAGAGAGAATCCCAGGATCTGCCATGCCTGATGCCAGCATGGAGGAGTGTGTGGTGTTTTTTTTTTTAAAGTAAATTTTCGTAGTATATAGTAATGTATTTCTAAGTTAGAATAGTACTTTATCATAGGAGTAGTATTGTGAAATGCTGCTTTAAATTATGTGTGAAAAAATGATCTAAGAACACATTGATCATGCACTTAATGTAACAGAATAAAATTTTGTTTATCTCTGAGATAGCTACTTAGGCTGAATTTAAGAAAGTCAGATAATAGGCATAGCTAGAATAGAGAGAGTGTGGATGTCCTTTGTACTACACAAAGCAGTTCCCCCCACCCCCTTCCATCCATATTAGTTTTACTATAGCAATTTATACCAACTTGGAAGGGATTAGTACAAAGAAAGTGACATTCCTTGAGGAACTGGTCAAGGAATGACATTTAGTGTCTGTGCAAAAAGAGACTAATTTATGAAGTTGAAATTCTGTAATGTAAGTTTTTAAAGTCTTGTTTAAAAAGAAGAGAGCAATATTTCAGAAGCAATGTTTTGAACTTTGTCCTCCTCCCTTCCTCCCCCACTGCTATAGATGAAATCCATTTCCATTCCTCTCTAACAAGCATTTGTGTATGGTATTTTATTGTCAGTGTTTCCTTTAATTCTTAGGATTTGTTTATTTGCAAATGTTTCCTGTGCTTTACATAATTTTCCCATCTTTTTTGAGAAATAGGTAGACTGGGGTTATCATTTTAATTCAGGAGTCTCTCAGATAGATTAAAGGTTAAATTAAAGAAATAGTTTAGTTTTCTTATTTGGGGTTAGAAGAAAAGTATAAAAAGATAGTTCTTTCTCTATTTCCATGCTCCCTCTCAGGATTCCCTTTCCTCTTGGTCATTCTGCTTACCAATTATAAGGGTACATTGCTACTGATCCCAAGAGCTCCTGTAGTCCTCCTGAGAGGTTTGTTGTGAGTTGTCTCTAAAACCTCATTATTCTTTTTTTTTTTTTTTTGGTCTCTAATAGGCATAAGGTTTAGTCTTCTAAATGTAATCTCTACTTTTCCAGACTCATGCCTCCAGTGGAACAGTAACAAATGTTGAGGAGTGGCCAACGGAAAGAAACAAAAAATCTAAGAGCTTTCGGTTTGCATTTATCATTTAAATTAGTGCTTTAATAAATAGATTTGAGAAAATAGAGGTGAGAATCTCAAGGACAAATAAAGATTACATAATTACTTCCTCCTTCTATGCCTTCCTTCATATCTTAGGCAAGGCTGGGATTTATTAGAGGAGAATTGCATAAGTATGTATTTAAGTTATTAGAGGACATATAACATCCTACTGTTCTAGACTTGTTTCTCATTTGAAGATACAGTGGAAACCTGTCATACATTACAGTATCTTTATCAAACTCTTTGTGGTTAAACTATCCAGGTATGTAGAAGGCACTCATTTTTTTTTTTAAGATAAAATACTGCATTGTAGGAATATTCTTCTCATAGAGTGAACAAGTATCAAATAAGAGTAACCCAGCTGAGAGCCAGCTATAGTGCTTGTCTTCCTGCATACAATGAAAAGTATGCTACTGCTGCTGCTAAGTCACTTCAGTCGTGTCTGACTCTCTGCAACCCCATAGACGGCAGCCCACCAGGCTCCCCTGTCCCTGGGATTCTCCAGGCAAGAACAGTGGAGTGGGTTGCCATTTCCTTCTCTGAAAAGTCTGCTAGCTCTATACAATCACTAAGGCCTTAGAATGAATCTCTTTTTATAGTTCTGTTTTAGGATTTAGAGGGATTGCAAAGTTGGGTCTGTTGATTTTAATCTCTGTCTTCCAAAGCAATAGATATGTGCTGTCTGTGAGACCTTTCAGTGCTATAGAAGTGCAGGAACCCTACCTCTCAAACCCAAATGTGGCTATGTAATTTGGGTGATCACTGTGTTGGTGATAAAAACTGAGAGTATGAGTGAAGTTTTCAGTGAAAAAAGTACCTTTGTTGAAAAAAATTGGTTCATATTCTAGCCCACAATTGCTCTCCATATTAGTCTTTGCCTTTGAAAACATTTTGACATTTATTAACATATAGTAAAATGGACCTTTTTGTGGTATGTAGTTCTGTGAATTTTAATACATGTATAGGATTTTTATTACTACCAGTCTGAAGATTCAGAATGGTTCCATCACCCCAGAAAACTCCCTTGTGCTGTGTTTGTAGTCTAACCTTCTCCTAACCCAGGCAGCCACTAATAATGGTTCTTCAGTACTACATTTTGCTGTTTTGATAATGTCATATAAATGCAATTATGTAGTATGTAACCTTTTGAGGCTGTCTTCTTTAACTCAGTTTATTACCTTTAAGATTCGTCTGAGTTGTTGAGTGAAACACCAGTTCATTAGTTTTTGTGGCTGAGTAGTAGTCCACTGTGTAAATGTATGTATTATAGATTATTTTGGGGAAATTCAGTATGTCCATTGTTCTTTTCTTGTACTGTCTTTGCCTGATTTTGGTATCAGGGTAACGCTGGACTTATGAAATTAATTGGGAAGTAGATTGTGTTATGTCTTGAAATGCTTAGTAGAACTCACAAGGGAAATTGGCTGGGCCTGAAGGTTTCTTTTTCGAAAGACTTTTAGCTACAAATTCAGTTTCTTTAAATAGTACTAGGTCTATTCAGCGCTCTTCTTCTAAATTCGTGTTCCCAGAAGTTTCATTTTTATTGACAGTTTCAAAGAATGAGCTTTTGGTTTTATTGATTTTTTTTTTCTGGTTCTCTGTTTTCAATTTCATTGATTCTATATTTGTTCTTTAAGGATAATTTCACAGTTGGAAGATTCTAGATTTTTTAAATTCTTCTCCACTTTAAACTAAGAATGTTGTTTTACTTCTGGACTATGTTGTTTCTGAAAGAAACCAGTTACTCAGATCATTAACCTACTTTCCCCTCATAAGTAATGCATTATTATTTCAGTCAACTTGTAAAATTTTTCCTTTGTAATTTTCAACAGTTTGACTGTGATCTGTCCAGTAATGAATTTCATTGGAATTGTGTTGTGTGATGTTTGTGAGCTCCTTGAATATAGAGGTTTATGTCTTGCAACAAATTGGGAAGTTTCCAGCAGTTATTTCCTTTTCTTATTCTCCTTTCCTTTCCTGTCCTTTCTTTATCCCCTTGCCATCCCAAACTTATTTTCCTCACTTTCTTAAGTTCTTACCGTGGATATTAGGGTTTTGTACTATTCCACAGGTTCTGTTACTGAGTCCAAGCCCACCTTGCTCACTGTTTGAGAAGCCAGTGAATCAGAGGGACAAAGTGTCGAGGCAAAGAATACAACTTTACTTGGAAAGAGATGGCTAACAGAGAAGGTGGCAGACTAATGCCTCAAAATAACCATCTTGTCAAGGTCTGGATGCCAGGTTCCTTTATTGATCTGAGATGGGGGGAGGTGTGGAAACAAAGTAAAAAGACCATTTAATTCTTCTAAATATCTCCTAGAATGGCAAGCCTTACACAAGGGAATGTGTTAGTTTTTTATAGTTATTCACAGGTGGACAGGGTCAGATTATTTCCCTGTGAGCTAAACAAAGGCATTTTAATCTAAGGGTCAGGAAGAGGGGGCAGAGTTTCCTGAGGCATGCCATTGAAAGTGAAAGTGGCTAATCATGTCCGACTCTTTGTGAACTCATGGACTATACAGTCCATGGAATTCTCTGGGCCAGAATACTGGAGTGGGTAGCCTTTCCCAGCATTTCACTTATATGCAGAGTACATCATGCAAAATGCTGGACTGGATGAAGCACAAGCTGGAATCAAGATTGCTGGGCGAAATATCGATAACCTCAGATACACAGATGACACCACCCTTATGGCAGAAAGGGAAGAACTAAAGAGCTTCTTGATGAAAGTGAAAGAGAAGAGTGAAAAAGTTGGCTTAAAGCTCAACATTCAGAAAGCTAAGATCATGGCATCTGGTCCCATCACTTCATGGCAAATAGATGGGGAAACAGTGGAAACAGTGAGAGACTAGCTTTTTGGGCTCCAAAATCACTGCAGTTGATAACTGAAGCCATGAAATTAAAAGATGCTTTCTCCTTCGAAGAAAAGCTGTGACCAACCTGTACAGCATATTAAAAAGCAGAGACATTACTTTGCGACAAAGGTCCATCTAGTCAAAGCTGTGGTTTTTCCAGTAGCCTTGTATGGATGTGAGAGTTGGACTATAAAGCTGAGCGCCAAAGAATTGATGCTTTTGAACTGTGGTGTTGGAGAAGACTCTTGAGAGTCCCTTGTACTGCAAGGAGATCAAACCAGTCAATCTTAAAGGAAATCAGTCCTGAATATTCATTGGAAGAACTGAAAATGAAGCTGAACTCCACTACTTTGGCCACCTGATGCGAAGAACTGACTAGTTGGAAAAGACCCTGATGCTGGGAAAGATTGAAGGCAGGAAGAGAAGGGGATGACAGAGGATGAGATGGTTGGATGGCATCACTGACTGAATGGACATGAGTTTGAGCAAGCTCTGGGAGTTGTTGATGGAAAGAAAAGCCTGGCGTGTTGCAGTCCATGGGGTCGCAAAGAGTTGGGCATGACTGAGTGACTGAACTTAGCCTTTCCCTTCTTCTCCAGGGGATCTTCTCATCCCAGGGATCAAACCCAGGTCTTCCACATTGCAGGAGGATTCTTTACTAGCTGAGCCACAAGGGAAGCCCATGTGTGAGGCATGCCATTATGTGTGATTATAACCAAAAAAGCGACAAAAGATAGATCTAGTATGCAAGAATCAAAATTGACTCTTGCTGGATACAATTCCCTGCTGTCAAAAGTCCATTCCACAATCTTGTGGGAAAAGGGACAATGACCCTTCTAATTGCTGTGTCAGAAGGATCTTTCTGGGAGTGTCTGCCATCAATGACAGCTTTCCAAATGTTGAGATTTGTCTTCCTTCGTTCCCCTTGGATAAGTGTTCACTTTATACATGTAGACTTAGAAATATTGAGCTTCAGATCCAAGAGGCAGCATCTCAAGAAATTTAGCACTCTTCTATCCATGGGAAGATGCAAGAGTCAGGGCTCATTAAAACACTTACATATAAATACCTATATATTTATAATCAAGTATCTGGGGCCTGTAATTCTGCATTCCCAGAGTTTCCTCATGGTTCACTATAGGGAGTGACTGCTCTCTGATTCTCTTTCCTTGAGGTTCATTGGCTTACTTTAAAGGGCTTGTAGGAAATATTCCATTTCTCAGATCCTCCCCTCTTGGTCAGGAATTTGACCAATATTTGGGAGACATTTCATGATCAAATTTTGTCCCACAGCCTTGCGAGGCTTATCCCAAATCAGGTGAAAATTTTTACTATGTCACTCTAGGTGTTAAATTTTGGACCAGGCCCCATCAATAGTTAAAATTCTTCAGATTCTAACTTAATATTATTCAGGAAACATTTTCCCTTGTTGCTTCTTCCAGTACCTAGAATCACACTATTAGAGTTCTTTCCCCAAAATATTTAGCCATAGACGTTTTGTTAGAGGCCTGATTTGTGCATTGGTTATTGCAAGAGATAACAGTTTTATAAATTAGACTATAAATAATGCAGCTAGTAACATTGACAGTGGCATAGTGCAGCAAGGAGAGAACAAGCACATTTTGAAAACAAGGAGCAAATTTAAACAATGATTAGTGTAACTAGTTGTAATCCAGTTGCAATAATTGAGAGATCAAAGGAGCCATAACTGATTTAATGAGCTATTTGCACTGAGATACTGCACAGTCCATGCATACTTAGATATGGATGGCTTAATATTTGAGACAAGCATATGCTACTGGCAGGATCAACCAGGTAGAGACAAAAAAGATAAATATTTCAGTTTTGCTCACAAAAGTATAATTTACCAAGTTACCGTAAGTCATAATTAATTTAAGGAGAAGGTTTTCCTTATACTTGGAAAGCACAGATTTAAACCAGTAATCTTTTTAGATAGAAACCATAAAAGTTATAGCCATATTAACTTGTTTACTCAGTCCTATGTAACTAATCTTTTTTGTTAACAACTCTATGAAGTTGTTAGGTTTCACATTAGAATTCTTCAGTTTCTTACTCAGTTCAGCTTTATGGTCTGAAAGTCAGCAACATGTATAGATCCAAAGTCTTTTTTATAAATCTCGAAAAGGAAACATTTTTAGCTATAACTGTCTACTAAAGACTCAAAAAAGGCACAGTTTTCATCTGATTACAATCCCATTGACAAAGCAGCCTGCTTACTGTTACAACATATGACACTTTAAGGAAATAACTAGAATTATGATTGATAATATTCTACCAGGACATACCAGATTCTTAGAAACTCTATCATCTCTAGAATATCTATGCCATTTATCATATAACTTAAAATTTATTATTTGACAACACCTTCCTTACAGTTTAAAATTTATTATTTGACAACACCTTCCTTACAGTTTAACATACCAAGTGAACCTAATTAGTTTAACATCTCTCCTTGGGGTGCTTCAGGGACCTTTGAAGCACTCCACAGCTAGCAAAAGGTAAAAGAAACTTTATTATAATTTGATTTGGGAAGTCTTGTCAAAGGAACACCCACCCCAAGAATACATTTCAAAATACAACAGGACCATGGGTCATGGTGAAACTTAGCCAAAGGGCCGATAAAAGACTTCAAAGGCAAACATAGAGAGTACTTCAAGAATTTTCCAGTTTGTTGTGATCCACACAAAGGCTTAAGTGTAGTCAGTGAAGCAGAAGTAGATGTTTTTCTGGAATCACAACAAACTGTGGATAATTCTGAAAGCAATGAGAATACCTGCCTTCTAAGAAGCCTGTATGCAGGGCAAGAAGAAACAGAACCAGACAAGGAACAACGGACTGGTTTCAAATTGGGAAAGGAGTACATCAAGGCTATATATTGTCATATTTATTTATATGCATAGTGCATCATGCGAAATGCTGGACTGGATGAAGCACAAACAGGAATCAAGACTATAGGGAGAAATATCAACAACCTCAGATATGCAGATGACACCACCCTTATGTCAGAAAGTGAAGAAGGGCTAAAGAGCCTCTTGATGAAAGTGACAGAGGAGAGTGAAAAAACTGACTTAAAACTCACTATTCAAAAAGCTAAGATCATGGCATCCAGTCCCATCACTTCATGGCAAATAGATGGGGAAACAATGTAAACAGTGAGAGACTATTATCTTGGGCTCCAAAGTCACTGCAGATGGGGACTGCAGCCATGAAATTGAAAGATGCTTGCTCCCTGTAAGAAAAGCTATGACAAACCTGGACAGTATGTTAAAAAGCAGAGACATTGCTTTACCAACAAAGGGTCCATCTAGTCAAAGCTATGGTTTTTCCGGTAGTCATGTATGAATGTGAGAGTTGGACCATAAAGAAAGCTGAGTGCTGCAGGCTTGATGCTTTTGAACTGTGGTGTGGAGAAGACTCTTGAGAGTCCCTTGGACTGCAAGGAGATCCAACCAGTCAATCCTAAAGGAAATCAGTCCTGAATATTCATTGGAAGGACTGATGATGCTAAAGCTGAAGCTCCAATACTTTGGCCTCCTGATGTGAAAAACTGACTCATTGGAAGAGACCCTGATGCTGGGAAAGATTGAAGGCAGGAGGAGAAGGGGACGACAGAGGATGAGATGGTTGGATGGCATCACTGACTTGATGGACATGAGTTTGAGCAATCTCTGGGAGTTGGTGAAGTACGGGGAAGCCTGGCGTGCTGCAGTCCATGAGGTTGTGGAGAGTCAGACACAACTGAGTGACTGAACTGAACTGAATAGATTACTTAAAATCTAAATAAACATAATCTGCTATAAAGTCAGTTTAGCATCTTCAGAAAATATGACTGTTTTAACAGAGAGAAAAGCCAAATTTACTTTTGCACCAGCTTACTTTAAGATTCATTTACTCAATTAAACTTGTTTTAAACTTAGTCAATCCTTACTGATCACATACAAAACCCTTTTGGGGGTCCGTTTTCCATAAACCTTTCATCACTTACTTTAGCCCAGTTTTAGCTTTTAAGTTACAGAATGTCTGGAGAGATCCTGTAACATATATTTGTAAAAGTACACTTTGAACTCTTCTCATTTGCACTTTATTTCCTCAGAAGTTTCTTCACATTGAGTTACTTTCTTTGCTGACAGATTTGTAACAGATAAAATAAATCTTATTTAGCTTATATTAAACTCAGGAACAATGTAAGTATTATACTTAATATTCCATTTAATGTTGTGACTCAGGACATGCCTGTTAGATCAACCAAGTTCAACATTAATTCCAGGTACCAATTTAATATTGAATATTTCCCAGTTCACGTAAACCTGAAATTTATTTAGCTTAATTTCTCGTGTATTTAGAATTGCTTGGTTTGTAAAACTAATTTTTGTTAGTTAGTTACACTAACTTTTGTTTAAGCCAATAAAATAGGGTTCTTTTATAGTTCAGCCATGACAATGTTATCCAGAGACAATAGCACATACATACAGGCATCAGTTCTTATTTCAAGATTTCAGACTGAGTCAGGTACAGCAGTATAAAATCCATCAGTTTACAAAAGAGGTTGGATTAAAAATTAGGTTTCTCACAGACACAACAAGTTATACTTGTCAGTGGTCCCAGCAGCTGCTTAGGGCCTCGTCTCAATATTCCCTGATCTGGGCCTGCTAGCCAGGAGCAGCAAGGCTACTGACTGGCTTGCCAAATTTGTTACCAAACTTGCTCTGATTGCTGCAGAAGAGGCCAGTGAATCTGAGGGACTAGGTGTTGAGGCAAGAAACATGACTTTATTCAGAAAGCTAGCTGACTGAGAAGGTGACAGATTAATGTCTCAAAATAACCATCTTGTCTGGGGTCTGGACGCCAGGTTCTTATTGATCAGAGATGGGGGTGGGGAAGGAGGTGTGGGAAAAAAGTAAAAAGGCCTTTTGTTGTAAATACCTCCTAATATGGAAAGCCTCAGGCAGTTCAGTTCAGTTCAGTTCAGTTGCTCAGTCCTGTCCAACTCTTTGCAACCCCATGGACTGCAGCACACCAGGCCTCCCTGTCCATCACCAACTCCCAGGGTTTACTCAGACTCATGTCCATTGAATCGGTGATGTCATCCAACCATCTCATCCTCTGGCGTCCTCTTCTCCTGCCTTTAATCTTGCACAGCATCAGGGTCTTTCAGATGAATCAGTTCTTTGCATCAGGTGGCCAAAGTATTGGAGTTTCAACTTCAAAATCAGTCCTTCCAATGAACATTCAGAAGTGATTTCCTTTAGGATATACGGGTTGGATCTCCTCGCCGTCCAAGGGACTCTCAAGAGCCTTCAACACCACAATTCAAAAGCATCAATTCTTTGGCGCTCAGCTTTCTTTATAGTCCAACTCTCACATCCATACATGACTACTGGAAAAACCATAGCCTTGACTAGACGGACCTTTGTTGGCAAAGTAATGTGTGCTTTTTAATACACTATCTGGGTTGGTTATAACTTTTCTTCCAAGGAGTAAGCGTCTTTTTATTTCATGGCTGCAGTCCCCATCTGCAGTGACTTTGGAGTCTAAAAAAGTAAAGTCAGCCACTGTTTCCACTGTTTCCCTGTCTATTTGCCATGAAGTGATGGGACTGGATGCCGTGATCTTAGTTTTTTGAATGTTGAGCTTTAAGCCAACTTTTTCACTGTCCTCTTTCACTTACATCAAGAGGCTCTTTAGTTCTTCTTCACTTTCTGCCATAAGGATGGAGTCATCTGCTTATCTGAGGTTATTGGTATTTCTCCTGGCAATCTTGATTCCAGCTTGTGCTTCATGCAGCACAGCATTTCTCATGATGTACTCTGCATATAAGTTAAATAAGCAGGGTGACAATATACAGCCTTGACGTACTCCTTTTCCTGTTTGGAACCAGTCTGTTGTTCCATGTTCAATTCTAACTGTTGCTTCCTGACCTGCATACAGGTTTCTGAAGAGGCAGGTCAGGTGGTCTGGTATTCCCATCTTTTTCAGAGTTTTCCACAATTTGTTGTGATCCATACAGTCAAAGACTTTGGTATGTCAATAAAGCAGAAATAGATGTTTTTTTGGAACTCTTTTGCTTTTTCAATGATCCAACAGATGTTGGCAATTTGATCTCTGGTTCGTCTGCCTCTTCTAAACCAGCTTGAACATCTGGAAGTTCACAATTCACGTATTGTTGAAGCTTGGCTTGGAAAATTTTGAGCATTACTTTGCTAGCGTGTGAGATCAGTGCGTTTGTATGGTAGCTTGAGTATTCTTTGGCATTGCCTCTCTTAGGGATTGGAATGAAAATGGACCTTTTCCAGTCCTGTGGCCACTGCTGAGTTTTCCAAATTTGATGGCATATTGACTGCAGCACATTCACAGCATGATCTTTTAGGATTTGAAATAGCTCAACTGGAATTCCATCACCTCCAGTAGCTTTGTTCGTAGTGATGCTTCCTAAGGCCCACTTGACTTCGCATTCTAGGATGTCTGGCTCTAGGTGAGTGATCACACCATCATGATTATCTGGGTCGTGAAGATTGTTTTTGTACAGTTCTTCTGTGTATTCTTGCCACCTTTTCTTAATATCTTCTGCTTCTGTTAGGTCCATACCATTTCTGTCCTTTATTGAGCCCATCTTTGCATGAAATGTTCCCTTGGTATCTCTCATTTTCTTGAAGAGATCTCTAGTCTTTCCCATTCTATTGTTTTCCTCTATTTCTTTCCTCTGATCACTGAAGAAGGCTTTCTTATCTCTCCTTGCTGTTCTTTGGAACTCTGCATTCAAATGGGTATATCTTTCCTTTTCTCCTTGGCTTTTCACTTCGCCTCTTTTCACAGCTATTTGTAAGGCCTCCTCAGACAGCCATTTTGCTTTTTTGCATTTCTTTTTCTTGGGGATGGTCTTGCTCCCTGTCTCCTGTACAGTGTCATGAACCTCCGTCCATAGTTCATCAGGCACTCCATCAGATCTAGTCCCTTAAATCTATTTCTCACTTCCCGCTGTATAATCGTTACAGATTTGATTTCGGTCATACCTGAATGGTCTGATGGTTTTCCCTACTTTCTTCAATTTAGGTCTGAATGTGGCAATAAGGAGTTCATGATCTGAGCCACAGTCAGCTCCCGGTCTTGTTTTTGCTGACTGTATAGAGCTTCTCCATCTTTTCCTGCAAAGAATATATTCCATCTGATTTCGGTGCTGACCATCTGGTGATGTCCATGTGTAGAGTCTTCTCTCACTGCCTCAGGCAGGGGAGTGTGCTATTGTTTAGGGTCATTCACAGTTGGGCAGGGTTAGAGTATCTCTTTGTGAGCTAAACAAAGGCATTTTAGGTTAAGGGTCAGGCAGAGGGGGCAGGGTTCTCTGAAGCAGGCCATTGTTTGTAATTCTAATAACAAAAGCAGCCAAAGGCATGCTTGCCAGAGTCAAAATTGACTCTTGCCTGTTATAGTTCCTGAGACACTAATGATTTTTTTTCCCCATATTTTTCTCTGTGTTGTTCAGATTGGGTAGTTTCTGCTCTTGTTCAAGTCCACTGATTTTCATTCTGTTCTGAGTCTGTCCAGTGTGTTTTCTGTTTCAGTTATTGCATTTTTCAGTTCCAGTATTTCCATTTGGCGGTACTTTATAACTTTATATCTTCTGTTTCTTGGCTGTGATTTTCTAGCTTTCCATGTGTTTCAAGAGGATTTGCTTTTACTTGCTGGAACCTTTTTTTTTTTTTTTTTGCTGGAACATTTTTATTGCCTGCTTTAAATCTTTGTCAGACAGTTCACTCAGTGCTCTACTATCTGTGTCTTCTTGGCGTTGGTTTCTGTGCATTGTCTTTCCTCATGTTGCTGTTTAGTCCCTCAGTCATCTCCAACTCTGTGACTGCATGGACTGCAGCACGCTTGACTTCCTTGTCCTTCACCATCTCTCGGAGCTTCTTCAAACTCATGTCCATTGAGTCGGTGAGGCTGTCCAACCTTCTCATCCTCTGTCGTCCTCTTCTCATGCCTTCTGTCTTTCCCAGCATCAGGGTCTTTTCCAGTGAGTCTGGTCTTTGCATCAGGTGACCAAAGTATTGGAGCTTCAGCATAAGTCTTTTCAATGCGTATTCAGGGTAGACTTTAGGATTGACTAGTTTTATCTCCTTGCAGTCCAAGGGACTATCAAGAATCTTCTCGGTCACCACAGTTTGAAAGCATCAGTTCTTCGGTGCTCAGCCTTCTTTCTTGTCAAACTCTTATATCCATACGTGACTATGGAAAAACCATAGCTTTTGACTATACAGACCTTTGTCAGAAAAGTAATGTCTCTGCTTTTTAATACACTGTCTAGATTTGTCATAGTTTTTCTTACAGGGAGCAAGCGTCTTTTAATTTAATGGCTGCAGTCCCCATCTGCAGTGATTTTGGAGCCCCCAAAAATAAAGTCTTCCATTGTTTCCCCATCTATTTGCCATTAAGTGGTGGGACCAGTTGCCATGATCTTAGTTTTTTGAATGTTGAGTGTTAAGCCAACTTTTTTGCTCTCCTCTTTTACCTTCTTCAAGAGGCTCTTTAGTTCCTCTTCACTTTCTACTGTAAGAGTGGTGTCATCTGCATATCTGAGGTTGTTGATATTTCTCCCGGCAATCTTGATTCCAGCTTGTGCTTCATCCAGCCCAGCATTTCACATGATGTACTCTGCATACAAGTTAAATAAGCAGGGTGACAATATGCAGCCGTGACTTACTCCTTTGGCAATTTTGAACCAGTCTGTTGTTCCATGTCTGGTTCTAACTGTTGCTTCTTGACCTGCATACAGGTTTTGCAGGAGGTAGATCAGGTGGTCTAGTATTCCCATCTCTTTAAGAATTTTCCAGTTTGTTGTGATCCACACAAAGGCTTTAGCATAGTCAATGAAGCAGACATAGGTGAGTATTTGAAATTTTTTGGTTCTCTTATGTCAAGTAGTTCTGAAATGTATTTTGGACATTTTGAACAGTTTACAGATTACTTTCTCAAGCTCTCTCTATTATTTCCTTGGTATTTTCTAGATCCCTGAAACAACCTCCTTCCCTCCCTACACACATACACACACCTTTCTGTCCTCTGGCTAGAAAGCTAGGTCTTTGTTTGCTCCACTGTGTTGGGTATGTTCCACAATCGCACCTGAAGCCAAAACACCAGAAGGCAGGAGAATAATCAAGGAGAGTACCCCAGAGTTTTCTTCAGTCATTATGCATGGTGCCTTTCCCGAAGAGTTTTAGGCTTATGGTGACTCTGCTGCTGCTCTTGCAGCCATCAGCACCATAGGATTGCTTGGGAACTGGCTCATGGGGAATGAAGAACAGAAAGGAAAAAGCAAAGATTTCTCTGACTATTGAGCATTAGGAGACCCCTTTCCTACTCCTTAGGCAGAGCTGGAGGCTTTTCTTAGAGCACATGTGAATGCTTGCTTGTGCCAGTGTGCATATCTCCTTTCCCCTCTCTGTGTCTCTGCTTCTCTCTGTAACAGTGGTCACTTTATAGGTTTCAGGTTTCATAAAGCCTAACTTCGGGGCAAAGTTCGGTGGGAAATAATTATAAACGCACTGCCAGTTTATAATCTGTCTGATCTGGGGCTCTTCCCCAAGCTGCCTGCTACTGTTTGACTTTTAGCTTTCAGTTAGCTTCTCCATTCATTCCGTCTAGAATTTATAGTTTCATTCCGTGAGGTTATTAACAAGATAGAATGTAGTTAATCCATTTCACGTAGAATGGAAACTTCCCCTTTTCACTTTTTATCTATTTTAGAATGTTATGTCAACTTGCATTTTCTTATTTTATAGTTGAAAATGGCAATTATATCTCATTTTTTTCAACATATATATGATCCTGCCATGTATAACAGTACAAGTTTTATTGAGGAGATTATGCTACATTAAGTGTAGAAGGAAATAGGAACATTAGTTTCTCTTTCCGAGTAACAGCATAGTTTTCATGAACTCTGATTTTCCAAAATTACATTTGAAAAACTTCTTCTATTTCAGTTTAATCTATGTTTCAATCTATGCCCAAGGATTAAATGGCTTGCTTTTTTGAAAATGTTTTATTTTTATTCATTTTAACTTTTAAAAAATGATTTGTTCTAATAATTAGGTTATTGGTTATTATAGAGCATAATATGATGTGACATGCTTCATATTAGTGGACCTTCTTGACATTCACTTGCTGTTGGAGACATTGCAAGAATATTAGAGACATTTTGAAGACATTTTTTACTTCCTGGATTGATACATGGAGCTGGTTTTATTATAAAACCTATAAATGTGGATGTCTTCAGCTTCTTTATTTTCATTTTACCTGATAAACAACAAGACATAAAATTGTTTGTTCATCAGTAAACAGTGCTGAGAAAACAAAACATTTCTTTGTGTATAAGTGCAGGATGAAAGAATTGAATATGGAAAGATTCCTCAAAATTGCTTTTGTTGATCAAGTACTGACAAGCAACCCAATAACCCTGTTGAAAGCTGAACTAGAAAAGCTTTTCCAGGGACTAATGTGCATTAGTACCTGAAAGCAGAGCATGTGTCTTAGTCTGTTTGGGCTGCTATTACAAAATACCAAAACTGGGTGGCTTGTAAAGAACAGATTTATTTCACACAGTTCTAGAGACTAGAAGTTAGAGAACAGGGTGCTATCATGGTTGGATGAGGGCCTTCTTCCAGGTCTCAGATTTTCCCTGAGATGGAAGGGGTTAGGGATCTTTTTAGAGCCTCTTTTCTAAAGCACTGATCCCTTTCATGAGCAATTTACCCTCTTAAGCATGTCCCATAGGCCCCACTTATTAACAGTACTGTCTACCCTTAGGGGTTAGGGTTTCAACATGAATTTTGAGGGGATATAAACATAAAGACCATCAGTTCAGTCCAGTCACTCAGTTGTGTCCGACTCTTTGCGACCCCATGGACTGCAGCATGCCAGGCCTCCCTGTCCATCACCAAGTCCCGGAGTTGACCCATACCCATGTCCATCGAGTCGGTGATGCCATCCAGCCATCTCATCCTCTGTTGTCCCTTTCTCCTCCTGCCCCTAATCCTTCCCAGCATCAGGGTCTTTTCCAATGAGTCAACTCTTCGCATGAGATGGCCAAAGTATTGGAGTTTCAGCTTCAACATCAGTTCTTTCAGTGAACACCCAGGACTGATCTCTTCTAGGATGGACTGGTTGGATCTCCTTGCAGTCCAAGGGACTTTCAAGAGTCTTCTCCAACACCACAGTTCAAAAGCATCAATTCTTCGATGCTCAGCTTTCATCACCGTCCAACTCTCATATCCATACGTGACTACTGGAAAAACCTTAGCCTTGACTAGACAGACCTTTGTTGGCAAAGTAATGTCTCTGCTTTTAAATATGCTATCCAGGTTAATCATAACTTTCCTTCCAAGGAGTAAGCGTCTTTTAATTTCATGGCTCCAGTCACCATCTGCAGTGATTTTGGAGCCCCCCAAAATAATGTCTGACACTGTTTCCCGTTTCCCCATCTCTTTGCCATGAAGTGATGGGACCAGATGCCATGATCTTAGTTTTCTGAATGTTGAGCTTTAAGCCAACCTTTTCACTGTCCTCCTTCACTTTCATCAAAGTGTGTAAATAAAGCAAAAGTTGAAAAAAAAATTGATTGTAAGTTGTCTGAGTTTTATATCCACTTCAGTTTTACTGTTTGATATTATAACTAAATTTGATGCTGGAAAAATATGTAACTATTGTGATCATGAATAGAGGGAAATTGGTGTGTTATTTTTTTAATTTCATGATGTTCAGTTAGATATTAATATGTTCAGATAAGTTGTATGAAAATGTACTGTGTTATAGAATTTCAAGAAAGAATAGATACTTCTTTTCACCTGTATGTCCAGACATTAATCTGAAAAGCTTTTTGGGGGGATAAAACTTTATTGTGTAGAATTAGGTACAGTGTATCTTTCATGTTTGCTTAATTGTCACTTCCACAGAGGAAGTATAAAATTATCAGAAAATGATTTTACCTATTTGTGTATATCCTTCATTAATTATGAAATTTAAGATCTTCACTATCATGTTTACTTTGACAATTCAAATTTTGAGTCCTTAATTTAAAGATGGAAATGCTATCATGGTACAGAGTATTTGGTGGGGGGGGAGGAGAGTTAGGAAAATACATTTTAAATCTTTTTGGTCCTAGTTGAGAAGCCTCTTTTACAAAGGCATATGTTGCAAGGATATGGTGCTCATTGTGTGTTTCTGTAATATCCTGTGCTTGCTGCCATTATAGCACCTGCCATGCTGTTACTTTTTTTTTAATCAGGTATGTCAGTGCTTAAGGCCTGGTGGTGCCTAGAAAATAGGGAGTGCTGACTAGATACTAAGTGAATTAAATAGGCAGACTGTAGAAATGTGGGGAGTTCTGTGGGGCTGGTTGAGAAAGAGGAATAAGCGAGATGTGATTACTGGCTAAGGATACTTAAAATCTGGAGTTCAGGAAATAATTTAAATACTAATAGTTGTTGAATTTATGGGCTGGTTAAATATCTTTTGTATATCTTTTTCTACATTGCTTTATTAGGTGATGAGACTAAGTCTATTTGTTGGGGTAGATTTTTTTTTCTAATTCTCCGTTACTTTGTTTTCTGTTGGTTTTCTCCTATAAGCTGAAATGTGATTTCTTGTGCTTCTCTTTCCCTGAACAAAATAGTTTCATTATTGTTTGCTTCCAGGACCTATGTGTATCTTCATATTTACAGGCATATAGTCATTCTCTTAAAATGTTTTACATTCTAAATAAATTATACTCACATCTGGTGGCCCTCTGTAATAAGTAGTTCTTTGTACTTTCCTAGTCTCCTTTTTTTGGTACCCAAGTTGAAAGTGAAGTGAAATAGGACTAATTTTCATAATTCCCTCTCCAGATAACTTTGATGGAAAGCCGGTTCCCTGACTGTTCGACCTGAAGAATCCTAAGGGTAAGAAACCTCGTAAATAATGTATACTTATTAAAAACTAAACGAGAGTCTTAGAAAATTGTGGTTGGAACTTTACTTAAACATGACCTTTTCTTTTTTCCTGGAGTAGCCATATGATGCAGGCTTCCCAGGTGGTGTAGTGATAAAGAATCTGTCTGCTAATTCAGGAGATGCAAGAGATGTGGGCTTGATCCCTGGGTTGAGAGGATCCCCTGGAGAAGGAAATGGCATCCCACTGCATTATTCTCGCATGGAAAATTCCCATGAACAGAGGAGCCTGGCAGGCTCTGAGGTCTATGAGGTCGCAAAGAGTCAGACACGAGCAATTGAGTACACAGACAGCCATATGTTACAGCATTTAGTGTTTCTTTTCCTATGCCTATATAAAGTAGAAAGTAAGATACAAAAATCCTAGGGCTGTTTACTGTGTGAGTCCTAGATTTTGTGTCTTGCTTCAACATTTTTATTTTCAGATAAACCAGAATCTTGATAAATAATGTCCATGTAGAATAAGTAACTTACTTATCCTCGTGTAAGTTCTGTTTGAAGAATTATTTGATAGGTTAAGTTTTGTAAACTTTTTACTCATTCTTTCCATATGTGGATAGTCTTTGTAATACAGGGGTTTTACAAATTTGTTTGTAAAAATAATGAAAGTCTATTCTTAAGGAGAGTCATACAGATTTATCATCTTGAATCCTTTGCTATACCTAAAATCTGCTTGGGGTGGGGAGTTATTCATGTGTTTGTGCACATGTGCTAGTTGTTGAGTACTCCTTTTGTGCTGTCTGAACATTGTAACCTCAGATATGCAGATAACACCACCCTTATGGCAGAAAGGGAAGAAGAACTAAAGAGCCTCTTGATGAAAGGGAAAGAGGAGAGTGAAAAAGTTGACTTAAAGCTCAGCATTCAGAAAACTTAAGATCATGGCATCTGGTCCCATCACTTCACGGCAAATAGATGGGGAAACAGTGGAAACAGTGGCTGACTTTATTTTTTGGGGCTCCAAAATCACTGCAGATGGTGATTGCAGCCGTGAAATTAAAAGATGCTTACTCCTTGGAAGGAAAGTTATGACCAACCTAGACAGCATATTAAAAAGCAGAGATATCACTTTGCCAACAAAGGTCCGTCTAGTCAAGGCTATGGTTTTTCCAGTAGTCATGTATGGATGTGAGAGTTGGACTATAAAGAAAGCTGAGTGCAGAAGAATTGATGCTTTTGGACTGTGGTGTTGGAGAAGACTCTTGAGAGTCCCTTGGACTGCAAGGAGATCCAACCAGTCCATCCTAAAGGAGATCAGTCCTGGGTGTTAATTGGAAGGACTGATGTTGAAACTGAAACTCCAATACTTTGGCCACCTGGTGTGAAGAGCTGACTCATTGGAAAAGACCCTGATGCTGCAAAAGATTGAAGGCAGGAGAAGAGGACGACAGAGGATGAGATGGCTGGATGGCATCACCGACTAGAATATGGGCATGATTTTGGGTAAACTCCAGGACTTGGTGATGGACAGGTATGCCTGGCGTGCTGCGGTTCATGGGGTCACGAAGAGTCGGACACGACAGAGCGACTGAACTGAACACTTTAAATGAATTATGTGTTTATGTAATTTGATTTTCATAATGACTGAAATGGTTACTGCTTTATTTCCATTTTGTAAATGAGGAAACAGGCTTAAAGAAGTTGTCACATTACTAGTAAGTGTCAGACTAGTTAGTGTTTGAATGCAGACAGTTTTTTTTTCTAAAACCTGTGCCAACAGTACATTACTATCTGTACTGAAGAGTGCTAGTATTACAGCTCCAGCACCAAACATGCAAATAAAGAATATTCTAAACAAAAGCTTGTCAAAATAGCTCACTTGAGGCAAACAGGTCTGTTTATAAAGTCTTAGTAAGATTGCTTTATGGTGGAAATCAGGTAGGAAAAAATATTAAGGGGAGCATTCTGTAAGTGATTTAAAAATTAACAGTGAAAAAAAATAAAAATTAACAGTGACAGATCAGAAGCAGATCAGTTGATTATGTAGCAAAGAAGCTGGAAAGGAAATAACTATTAAGCTGAAAGAGCTAATTGCCTCAATCTTACTCTGAAGCAAACAGAGTTGAAAACAAGTTGAAAACTCTAGAAGCCAGATTGATAAAATAAATGTACATAAGTCAACAAAAGTATATAGCCTTCAGGCAATTTTTAAAGAAACTCAAGGAACCATTGCAGAAGCATTGACTCAGATGTGTAGTAAGTAGCTGTTGTGCTGTGGTAACAGTTGAATACAAATGTAAATCAATGCCTATACCTAAGAAAGCTTGAGGGGCTCTGCAGTGAGAGACTGAGCCACATCTCCAAAGAGGCAGCCTTTCATAGTCTTTAATAGGGTTGGCAAACTTTTTCTGAAAAGGGCCGACCATAATTATTGTAGACTTTGCCACTGTCGACAAAAAAATAGGTCACAACCTGAAAGTAGAGTTATTTTATTTGGTGGGAATGTTTAGGACTCTGAGCCCGGGAGATAGCATCTCAGTATTTCTGAGAAAACTGCTCCAAGGAAGCAGGAGGGGCAGTCAGGCTATATACAAGTTTGCAACAAAGGGAGCAGGCAGTCTGAACATCAAAGATCAGATATCAAGTTAAGAAATTTAGCATTCTGTATATGGGAAGATGCAAGCCTCTGGGCTCACTGAATTCATTTCTCTCATATGCATCTCAGCCATCTGGGGCCAATCTTGTTTCCTTGTTCACCTTGCTTCTTGTATTCCCCCAACTCCTCAGCAGTCACCGCAAGGGTTGGCAGCATCTGCTGGATCACAGTTTTGGGAGTCCGCATTCATACATAGAGGCCAGAAATTGCTGATGGCTATGTCATTTCTTGTTGATTAATATGTCAGGAAATATTTTTATTTCACACCAAGTACATGGTTTCTGTCGTAATTATTCAACTTTGCTATTGTAGTGCAAAAGCAGCCATAGGAAATATAAAGAAATGAACATGACTGTTCTTCAACAAAACTTTACAGAAAATACTTAGCCAGCTTTTGACTGCTGGCCTATAATAATAGATAGAATCCTCCCTAACACACATGCATCACTGAAAAATAGCCTTTTAATTTATGGTTTCTTCAAGGGAAAATAAAAATATTAATAACATCCTTAGAGGGAGTATCAAATTTTTGAGTAGTTAATTGGAGGCGCTTCCTGATTTTATTTAAGACAGATTTGGATGGAAGATCTGCTTTAATAGTAATGGTTTGCATTTGATGCTTGTTTTCTTGTTATTGCTAGGCAGTGTCATAAGCACGGATTTGCTTATGACAAAGTTACAATTTTTTTTGAATTCTCAGTCATAATGGGAGAGATGGTATGTTATGAATTTTTCCAAATGAATTCTACTCAATTATAGATCATACGGAAGTTTAATATAATTCTAAAATCAGCTTGGTTTGGAAGTTGTTTGTAAATGTTTCTGAGGCATTACTGTGTATATGAATCTTACACAGAATTTGATAAAACGCAGATTCTTACTCGCTAGCTAGGGTGCTGCCTGAGGTATCTTGCATTTGTGCCAAGTTCTCAAGTGATATTGATACTGTCCTTCTGAGTAAACATCAAGTGGGACAACAACCTATGACTATCTGAATATTTTTGAAGTGTTCTATCTCAGTAATTCTGTCATTCTAGTTACTCAAGTCTGAATACTGTGAAGTTATCCTGGGATCTTCTCTAACATATATGCCACATTCAGTCTATCCTGATGGCTGTATTTTGAAAACTGCTGGAATCTGAGCACTTTTTATCACCCTTGCTTCTCCTTTTAGTACAAACCGCTGTAATCTCCCCCTCTAGATGCAGTGGTCTTGGAGCTGGCGTCTGCTTAAAACCTCCTGGCCCATCTCACTCGGAGAAGTCAGTGTATTTACCTTGATAAGCTGTTACATGATACCTAAAGAATAGCACCAGAAGTATAACAAATGTTGTGCATGTAGGCTGAGTGGAAAGTGTTCCTTTTGTTCTTGACGTTCTACGTTTATTAAGGCAGACTGTGATTGAATTAACAGTTTAAAAGTAACTAATACTGAGTTGAAATTCCAATTTTTAACTTATTAAAACCTTTAAATTATTCTTATATATGTTAGTTTCTGGTTGGGTTATGAGTCAAAGTATGGGACCTTGCATTTCTCCTTACTTAACCTAATAGAGAAATTTCCTAGGCAATACATAACCTTTAATGTAGAAATCCACAGGTTTACATTATTTAAAAATCTAATAGAAAAATTACTTCATACACACATGGGCGACTCATAACTGATGAACTTAGTGGGTTCTTGTGCCTAGATATTCCAAAATATATTTGAATAGTTCTTTGCAATTGCTTGTCTTGCAATAATTCAAGAAAGAATTCTAAAGTGTGCATGTGTGCTCGGTTGGGTCCAGCTGTTTGTGACCCCATGGACTGTAGCCTGCCATAGAATTTTCCAGGCAGGAATACTTGTGGGTTTGCATTTTCTCCTCCAGGGATCTTCCCAACCCAGGGATCAAACTGGAGTCTCCTGAGTCTCTTGCATTGCAGTCGGATTCTTTTACCACTGAGCCGCCTGGGAAGCCCTAGAATTCTAAGAGTTGACTTAAAAAATAATTTTACCTCATAAGTTTGTTCCCCTTAACTAACAAATTAATTTTCTTTACTGTTTCTCATTTTGTCTCTTATAATCACCATTTTCCTAGTTCTCTAGGTCAAAGTAATCTTTTACTCTCTCCCTGTATTTTTGTAGGTACCAAATGTTGGAAATACGTCAGCTCTTTAACCTCTTGCTTCTCTGTTCATTTCACAGCCAGTTACTCTAACTATGCAAGCTTCCCTGCTTCTGATCTCTCCCTCTATAATCCATTCTGTGTTTTGCAGATCGTTCTTTTAGAAGATTCGTGTATATTGCTTACATCATGTCAATCTTCAGAGGAATCTATAAGATTGAATCTAAACCTCTAAGTCACTAGAGATCCATCTGTAATCTAGCTCAGCTTGATTTATATTGCTCTTGTTACCTTCACTGTAATCTTTCAAATGAACTTCTTGGCTTACATGCCCATCCCTCCTCAGTGTATACACACGGTTACACTTTTATCACTTACTCTTAGTTGTCAGATTGGCCCACCTATAAGCCATTTTATTCGTTCATTCTGTGTTGCCGCTTAAATGTGTTTAAGCTTCTTAAAATACATAACCTATCAACTTCAATAAAAACTCCAGTCCAAACTGATCTCTTTTTCTCTAAGCTCCAGTTTTATTCATGTCTGTACCACAAAATTTATCATGAGTCTTTGTTACTTAATACATGTATAAGGCTTCTCCTTTCAGAAAGACTGTGCTTGGTGGCAGGGAGTATAAAAGTATACTGGATTATCCAGAAAATTTACTGACTTGATTCATATTTTATTCTTTTATGTGTAAAATAATTTCTTAGAGTCTGGGATTTAAATGAATTAATTATGTATATTATGTGTACAAGGCAAACATAAAAATTCTCTGTTATCATTCATCCTGTAGGAAATCCTTTTTCAAGGAGAAATGAAGAAGAAAACTATATATACCCTAAATGTGGGCGATCAGGACTATGAAGATATGCAAGGTAACTTAATTTTTATAAAGCTTTGTGTTGAAAGCAAAACTTCGTGTTTCCAAACTGTTAGTACATACTTTTTGTTTACAAATTTTCGTTGTTCTTAAACTCTGAAATAGCTGCCTAAATAAGAAGTGCACACTTTTTTTTTTTGGCTCTTCTCATGTCTTGTTTGCAATCAATCATGGTTTTTACTTCATTGAACTCTTTTTATTCTTAAATTTTTGCTCCCTGCTGATTTCAGAATGACTTTTTTTGGTCATTCATTTGTTTTTATCATTGTTGTCATCTTCTTTTTTTTTCCATTCCCTTTCTTCTTTCTGGGAAAAAAAAAAATCTTAAGAGTTCCTTTAGTGAAAGTCTATTGGTGGTAAATGCTTCAGTGTTTTTAAATTTTATCCTCTTCTAAGCTTTTCAAAGAATGATGATACAATTCTGGATTGATAATTACTTATTTTGTCTCTTAGCACTCTGAAGTTTGATTTTTTGGTTTTTCTTTCCCCCCTTTGGGCTATTTTCTAGTTTTTGTTACTAGCTGTCAAGAAATGTCCCTTCAAGTTAATTGTCATTCCCTTGTAGATGATCTGTCTTTTTCCTCTTTTTGGTTTTAAGATACTGTTTACATCTTTGATGTTGTACAGTTTGGCAACATTGTTTCTAAACATGGATTATTTTCTTTTCTCCTATTTAGTATACCTTGTGTGCCTTTTATCTGTTGGATTGTATTTTTTGTTTATCATTCTCAGCCATTACTACTTTAACTATTGCCTGCCCTTTACTCTCTTCTTCTGAACCTCAGTTAATGTGTTAGACTTTGTTCTGACCTCATTTTCCAACCTTCTTTCACAGATTACATCTCCTTTTCTGTCTCTTACAGTCTGGGTAGTTTCTTCAGTTCTTCTAGTTCACAGATATTTTTTTCTTCTGGGTCTAATCTACTGTTTAGCAAACTCTAAGAGATAGCAAAGGACAGGGAAACCTGATGTGCTGCAGTCCATGGGGTCGCAAAGAGGCAGACACAACTTGGCAACTAAACAACAATAGTGTAGTCTTTGAAAGTTCTAATGTTTGAAGCCAGTGGATATCTAAATAAATTTATAATGAATATAGTATGTAAAATATAAAAATAAATCTCAAGTCAGCTTATTTTCTTTGGCTTGGTGATGTTTGATTATGAGGTGTGGAATCCTGAGGGCCTAAATTAGGGATGTTATCATTCAGAGGATTTATATGTATTTGTTTTTTTCTGAACCCATGCTGGAACCACTTTATAAAACCCCATTTGAGGGTCTTGGCTTAAAAGGGGAATCTCCCAGGGTCAGTTTCCCTACCTGGGTTGGCCCTAAAGGTTAGTCTCTAGATCTAAACACTAGTATGAACATGTGTTCTCAGGGTGATCTCAGCTTTTCCATTTGCTTGGCATATACTGGTCACATTTCAGCTGACTGTTTCTTTATTTTTGTTTTATTTTATGTCATATCTTGGAGTTTCTTTCACTTTTGAGCAAGCACTGCTTACTTCCTGTGTGTTGGTTACATTGCTGGTAGGTGTTTTAAATGAGTTAAAAACCCTAAGGAGTATAATTTTTGGCATTATCTATTCAGATTACAGATGTACAGACACATTGGTCTAGAATTCCATTTTTAAGAACTTATCTTACTGATAATACTATTAAAAGTGAGAAACAAGTTTTTCATTGTTTGAAAACAAGTGGTTGTCCCATCTTTAGATTGAAACAACAACAACAAAAAACTCAAACTGGTGTGTATAGTATTCTAGCATTTGTCTGAAGAAGGAGGTTTAAAAGAATATGTATTAGGATTTGCTTGTCTGTACATTCCATTATGTCTTTGGAAGAACACAGAACAAGCTTAACAGTTGTTACTTGTTGCACTGGGTAGAACTGAATACATAGAGGTGGATTTGCTTGGGAGATTTGTTACTATAACCTTTTTAAAATTTTTAAATATTTGAACTGTATGATTATTGTTTTAAAATTAAATTCATGAAAAATTCTTTTCACTCCTCCTTAAATTTAAATTAGTAAACATTGGAGGTTTTGTGCTCAAGGAGTTTGTTTCTTAAAGTGCATCTAAGATCTAATTGCTTTGTAGAAGGAGGGCCCTCTAGAGTAATGAAGTCCATCATACTACCAGAAACATAAGTCATTTGATCTGGAGAAATTGAAAGCATATGTGACTGCTTTACTTTATAGGTGAAGAAAACAAAGATAATACTGCTGCCACTAGTGTGCTGTACAGTGAAGCTGATAGATGTCCAATATGTCTCAGTTGCCTGTTAGAGAAGGAAATTGGTTTTCCAGAAAGCTGTAATCATGTCTTCTGCTTGACCTGTATTCTTAAATGGGCAGAGGTGAGTCTAAGTATTAAATATTATTGTATTTTAATTCCCTAGCATGATTTCATTCTACCTAAAGACTGCCTTTCATAAATTATTTCACAGTAATGTGTTTTTTTCCACTTAGGACGAATGTCTCTGTATTGCTCCAATTTTGTTGACTATTCTCTTCTAAACTTTATATATTCAGCTTTTTGTGCTTTTGTAATACAAAATTATAAATGCATACCTAAAAAAATTATTGGAAAATAGATTAGGTATTTTTTTCTGGTAGAAACACAGTAATTCATCTTCAGTGTACTTGACCCTCTTGTGATTATATCTGCTTACTACTAATAATGCTTTCTCTCTGCTTTGTGTTTTATATTTTTCAGAGAATTTTTATATAGATTGTTAAATTTCTTCCCTATATCAGCCTTGTGGGATAACCAGAACAGATGTAGCAGTGTCTTTACATTTTACAGATGAGGAAACTTGGATTCTGTGTTCTATAACTTGGCCAAGGTCTCATAGCTTAAGAGGCAGAAATAAATTTATAACTGCATTTTCTAATTCCCGTATTATGAACTATTTTCAAAGTTAGAGATATATTGAGGTCTTCATAGATAGTAAATGATTGAGAAATAGAAAAATTTGAGACTTTTAATGTATTATGTTGATACAGTTTGTGCCAAGTAGATCATACTACTGTACAGTGAGTATTCATTATGAGCCCTGTTGTTGTGAATTGTGAAATGAAAACTTGTCACACAGATCATGTTATATTTTTTGAGTTAGTAATTTGTCAGTGTGTAAAAGTTAGTAAAGGAAATAAATCTTAAAAATATTTTTAGTATTAGCTGCATTCAAATTGTTTGTTGTCCTTAAGCACATTAGAATTAATTGCCTTTTGCATAATTGGGGTTTTCACAGTTCTGTGGCTTACCTATATTTCATTAATAGTGTGGAAAAGGGAACATAACTGTACTGACTATGGCCAAGTTCTGGGAGGAGGAAAAAAAGATTTGTTATACCATTTGAATTCATAATAGCATACTTGAAACAGTTCTAATTAGATAAAAGTCTAAACTGGTCTTTGGCGAGAAAGGACTCAGGATAGGTGAAAATGTATTTCGGGACAAAATCTTTTGAGTTTAATTATTTAGTATAATTCTGAACACTCCTGTGTGTTTGCAGGAGTGTTTACTAATGAAATGAGAATGCGTATTTTTCTCTGCCACCCAACTAATGATTTCATCTGTGTTAAATTTAGTGCACCATGGTTTGCTCTGTGATTAGATATCTTAAAAATAGAAGCATTTTTTGCTTCCAGTAGAGAAACAGTTACTAGATGGGCAGAAGTCTTCAATTTGATGCTTTTTGTAAGATTGTATGCAGTGACCACATAATAGGTTCAGCAACCGTGATTTGAGTGTGTGTTTTTCTCTGGAGATGAGAATATATAAAATAGACTTGATTCACCTCCTTCATTACACTACATGTATTTTTGATACAACCATTAGCTTTATCATGGTGTGCAAGTTCAGGTTTCTCTAGAGTGTGAATCTTAAAGTGGTACTACGAGGTACATATTCAACTCTACTAGATAGTGCTAAACTTGTCTTTTTTAACTCTTGCTGAATATTTTTAGGTTGAAAATACTTGATTACATACATAATGTTGCAATCAGCACTTTTCTCTCATGTAATGTCTTTCTTGTTTTGTGTTACTTTTTTTCTTTAAAAAGAAAATACTTACCTGCTGTATTACCATTAATTGTGTTAGAGAGTGGGGGAATTGGGATATTGTTTAAACAAAAGTAGTTAACTTTGGAAGTAGAGAATAAACAGAGTATTTTGAATTATTTCATTGTCCATAATGGGAATAGCATACATCAGTTAAATAAGCCATTTAAGTTGAGCAGTAACAAGAGCACAGTCTTCTAATAAAATGTTCATTATAAATAATAAATGAATATTGGTTAACAAAATCACTTAGGATTTGAACTAAATTTTCAGTTTGAATTTTTTATTGGTATGATAAAAAATTAGATATGTTTGAGGTATGTAAGCGCTTTGACAAATAGAAACGTTTCATATTCACTGCTGTAGTTATTCATGACCATTAGTTATTAAGATCTCTCTTCTCATTTTCCTCAGCCTCCTTCTGTTCTTAAAAGAGAGGCATGTAGTTTACTTTGGATTTCAGTTTTAGCAATAAGTGTCCATATTCAGTCTCTGTTACTGGCCAGGCTTGTGCTAATAAGGCTTTAATGTATATTCTTTCATTTAAATTACTGTGTTAATGGTTATTTGTTATTCAGGGCAAGGATCCTGAACTCTTAATTTGTTTCTAAATACTTCAAGAGATAGCCTAAAATAAAAATACTTTTTAAAAATTGACCCATAGTTTTAAATTTTATTAATGTTCACTTCTAGTAGGAAGTTAGAAATCAAAAGTGAGATTTACAGTGATTGGAAATCTACATAATAAGAAAAAAGTACAAAATGTATTCAGGGTCATCTTCCTAGTCTTCTCTTTCAGAAGTTCTGCTGAAGTATCTGAGATTTGTACTCAAGATTCACTAAAATATGATTTGGAATAGTTATCAAGAACCAAGAAGAACTCATTTATTTACTGTCACCATAATATTTTAGGCATTGAAGCAATTCTCTGTAAGAGACAAGTAAAGTACATAATAGTCTAGTATATTTATTTTGGACACACTCCTGGAATTTCTCGTGTTCTTAAAATACCTATATCCAAAGTCACTATTAGTTTGAATTTCTTTAAGCACTAAAATTTTGATTCTGTGTTTATTTAAAACAAAAGCTGTATGAGGATTTTAAAGTGAGTAAGTAACTGAATTTAGTTGCTGGATATTTCATAGCATTTACTTTACCTAGGGCAGAAAGATTCATGGAAATGATGATCTTCATGGCCCAGAGCCTAATGGCTTCCCATTAGGGACACTAGGATAAATTGAAATTAAACATGTCTACGTTACTCTATGTTTAATTTCAAGGATCTCAAGAGATGGTAAACCTGTTGGTTTATAAAATAAAAATGATGATTTTGAAATAGAATATTAAATCTAAACAAAGACATAGTAATTGGCACTTTAAGAAAGTTGAAATTCTTGCTATTTTAAAGCATCAATATTAGAACTGAGAATCTGGGACTAAAGGAGACCTTTGACCTGATGAAATATGTATAGAACTAATACATTAAACTTTATCAGCTACTTAGAAAGTTAAGTATTTTTACTGTGAGCAAAAATGCAGTCTAAACATATTGAGGACATTTAGTTTACACATAAGTTTAATCTTGATTGTCTCAGTTTGCACATTTTAAAGTAGATAATTAGAAAGGTGAAGGCTAGAGTAGTTTGACACATGGTTATAGTATTCACAGCCAATCATAATTATGATCCTCAATAGACACTAGGGTAAGCTACACACACTCACATATACATGTTAAGAAAATAAGATGTATGGTTTGACAGGTTGTCAAGAAGTGGTTAAAATTTTGACCCTTAAAAGGTTTAAGTTTGAGGACTTGGAAACATTTCATGTTTGAAGTGTTTAAGGTGTTTTTTTTTTTTTAAACTCTATTTAAAGGAATATGCAATATGTCTGATTAGGAGGTTCTTGTTATCCACTGGGGTTCTTTTCACTTTTAAGTAATGTAAATATTCCCTGTATTTTTAAAGTAACTTTTAAATGTGATTACCTTTCCTACTATAAACAAATTATCCTCCCTCAACTTGCTGACAGCTTCAGTTTGAGAAAGTAAGGTTAATGAAATAAAAATTTGACAATTGGCAAGGGTATGTTTTCTCTCATGAGACTAGAAATGAAGAGTCTTACTGTGGTGATATATGGTTCTTGAAGAAGTCAGACAACAGTGTTCAATGCAGACAGGTGAGGAGTATATTTTTGAATTAATAATACCAAAAAAATCAAAATATGACTAGTTGACTTATATCTTGACTCCTGATGTGTTTTATACAGATGTTCCGTTAAGCAGTGGGTAGAAAAATTTATGTATCATTCTAATGATTAGACTATTGTTCGGTAACATAATTCAGCAAAGTTTTATTGCCTGGATTTTCCCAACAGTTTTTGCTAAAATTTAATCTTTCTTTACTCCTGAACTAAACCAAATCTGTTATATAGTTCTCAGTGAACAGTAATTTAAACATATCTGTGGAGCACTACCATTAGTCCTTATCTTTATAAAGCATTGTTAAATACATTAATTCATTTGATTATTGCAACTTATGCAGTAGGTGATTCAGGGCTGTCTATCTTCATCCTTAAAGTAGATTAGAGGGGTTGCTAGTTCTGACATCTCCAGAACTTGAATTTGTGACTGATTATTCCAAATTCTCAGTTGTTCTCACTCTGTAGGTTAATTCTTTGGTATAACCTTTGATAGAAAAAGAATATGTTTATATTGTGAATGCTCATTATCTAAAGCATATATATATATATAATAGATTTTCATTATCGGTTGGATGTATATTTCTTTATAGTCTTAATTTTAAATGTCAGAATTTGTAAAATGATTTATATAGATAGTTTATGGGATTTTCTCTTTCCATGCTAGAAAAAGAAAGTCTTAACTATTAAATGTTAAAATAAAAGAAAAAAAGATTAAAAGTAATTCTATCCAACTGTTGTAATACATCTTTAAGAAAATGAAAAAGTTTCTTTTGAGTAGTTAAACTGTTTTCTTGCTGTTAATTTTATCACTGACAGCCATTTGTCTTGTAGGGATACATTCCTGAAAGTGGGTTATAAAGAACCATAGTTTCATTAATATGCATTGACAAGGACTGTCTTGAAAGAACTGGTTAAATGTGATAGCGTATATGTAGGCTGACTACAAGTGAGCATTTTCATTAGGGGTCCAGACTACGTATCTTGGGACCATCAAGGCGAAAGGATAGGTCCTGGTGAATGACTTTGAAAATAAGCATCAACCTGTGATAGTGTAATTCCTAAATCACTTTTGTTGATTTTGAACTGGAGTTTTATATAATGTGCTCTATTTATCAGTAAGAGAGATTGATGTTTTAGAGATTCCCATGGACAGACAAACCTACCTAAAGCATAGGAACTGAGATTTAGTCTTTAAGCACTTACCTTTAACACTTGCTTCTCTCTCTCTAGGAGGGGCTATCGGTAGGCAGCCTTTGTGATTGAGGATAGAGCAGCAGCAGGAAGCAAGAAATATTAGAAATCAAGAATCCTGAATTCCCAAATAAGGAAGGTTTCCTGTTCTTACATTTAAATATGGGTTTGTCTGAGCTGGGAATTTACAACGCTTCAGAATACTAGGGTATGTTTTACTGAAATCATTAGGAAGATTATTTTTTTCTATTGAAATTGCTTCCTTAACTGATAAAACTTTACTAGAGAGCATTCACAGTAAAATGTATGCTCTGTTCTTTTAATACACGTTACATTGTAAAGTAGTGATCAAATTCTGTTCATTTTCTAGCTGTATCACAAAGTTGAATTATATTCTATTAGTTTGCTGTGAAACTAATTAAATTAGACACTTAAAAATTGCTAAAAGTCATTGTCAGTTAAAATAGGTGAAAGAGCACATATATATATATATACACACACATATATATATATATATATAAGGACTCAAAATGGTGAATAACCAAAGTGTATTTATTTTTGTTGTAAAATTTGGGATAATTTTCTTCAGAACTAAAAATACATTTTAAAGCAGAATTAAGTGTATTTTAAAATTCCATTAGTTTAAAATGTGAATTTTTAAAACGACACAACTTAAAAACTAAATTAGTTATTTTAGTGACACAAACTCAAGATTAGAATATCTTTGAGATTTTCTGAATGGATATCTGCTGGATTATGAGGATGAAGAATCCTCAGGAATGCTTTAAAGTTAGGCCAATGCAAACCATTATTTAAAACCTTTTTTTCCCTGTTAAAGCTATTTGATCATCATAGGTATATAATTTTATGCTTTAGTGTCTATTAATGATGGTGTTTTTGAGCTTTAGCATATGCTAGTATAAGGTACTCTTATACTTTTCTTAGAGTTTACATTGAAGGAAAAATTAAAGATCCACTTAATTTTAAAAAATCTGTTTCAGTTTTTTTTTCATTTAATTCTTCTTTAATCACTATTTACTGAAGTATGCTGTGAAGACTTAACTCAGGATAACTGAATTTTCTGTTTCCCCTTTGAAGCGCTTTGCTAAACTGCTTTAAGGTCAGAAATAGATGTCATGATTTCTCAGTAGCCATAGCAAAAGATATTTTGTCTATTTTAGATAGCTTATTTTCTCTTTTTTTTTTTTTTTTTTAAATCTGGGGAGGATAACCTGTTTTTAAGAAATTTTTCTAAAAAAAAAAAAAAAAATTTTCTAATGGCTAAGCCTGAGCCAAAGAAAATCTATTAATTTATTTTCTAATGTTAACTAGATTATCTTTAGGAAATAAAAGTATAAACAGATTATCTTATTATATAGCAGTAGTTTTTCAACTACTACTTTTGTATTTCTGTTTTTTTTCTTTTTGTTTTTTAAATAGTGAAACCCTTTCTTCACATGAAACCTTACACATATCCATGACAATTATGCTATGGAAAAAAACAAAACCAAAATCTTTCTCAGAATTCTTTATTATCTGTAAGAGATCAAAATGGAATGACTCAGGTTAGAACTCTGATACTTTGAACATGGTAAAGGAAAGAGTGCCATTTAACTGATGTCAACAGAGGAAATTTAATAAAGAAAATGAGATTGCATAATTTCAGGGTTTTAGAAAGGCTTGGTGTATCTGACATATATCTGATATTTAAATTCCTTTAACACAGTGACTTTTTGGATTGTAGTGTTAGTTTATATCGAAATAGGTATAAAAATAGTTTAATGTCCATATATGTCATGAACTTTGAAAAGTCCAATTAAAACATCATTAACAATTCGTGTCTCTTACATGTATATGTACATCATATTGTGAGTTTTCATTAGTGAACCAAGCTTTTTTACTATTAGTGCTATAAAGCCAGTTGACGTTCGGAAGACTTTACATAATACTTAGTGTATGCCATTAATTCCTGCAGAAACCTCAGAGATTATTATTATCCCTATTTTCACAAAAGAGACGTAGAAAGGCTATGTAATTTGCTTAACATTAAACATGAGGAAATGGCAGCCCACTCCAGTATTCTTGCCTGGAAAAATCCTATGGACAGAGAAGTCTGTCGGGCTACAGTCCGTGGGGTCACAAAGAATCGGATGTGACTGAGCTCCTAAGCACACGCATGCGTAGACAGGGCAGAATATGAAAATAGTAAATCCAGAGCCCTTACACATCTATTTTAATAGTTTTTTTTTTAAATGAAGGAAACAAAATTTATTATTATTTTATGTATTTAATGAATACTTATCTAAATTTACCTTTAAAATAGAAAATGCATTTTGAAACTTCAGTAAAAGTAAGTACTTGAAGGTTTCCATGTTAGAGTATTCTTTTGAGTTATAAATGTGTTAATACAGCTTCTAGGCTAAGGCATTTTATGCAGTAAATTCTAATATAAACAACAGTCACATAGTTATGATGCTGAGTTCTTTGAACTAGAATTGCTATTTGCAATGCATTATTTAAAAGGTATGGACAGCTTTGTTGCTCCTTGTAGTAAAGTTTTTTAAGGTCAAATTTTTCTGAGGGGAAAGTAATAGCATCCTAAATCCATGGTACTTGGAAGTAAGCTGAGGTGGGTTCTACAAATCTGAACCGATTTAATATAGTAAGGAAGGTCACATTTCCTAATTCAGATACAGTGTAAAGCATTTGATCAAGGCCTCCCTACTTAGGAAAAGAAAAATCACTTTTTAGCAGGGTAGTAAAAAGTAATTCAGTTTGTTTTAGCTGCTCCCAAAGTAACTCACAAGCTTTTGTGAAAATGTATTATATGATCAAGGGCCACACACATTCTGTTCTGCTTGCACTTGGTTTATCTTGGTTTGTGCCAAAGTCCAGAAAAGCAAAAATCACATTTTTCTACCTGGGAATATAGGATTATTTATCAAAACCTGATTACTGTCTTTTCTTTTAGACTATTACTATTAAGTTGTTAGAATCCTGATTTACTTTTATAACCATAGGTATTAAAATATCACCTTTTAGTATGGTCTTCATAGACTGCAGAGTGTTCCCTTTTACCCTAGTAGATGACATACTTTAATCTTAAAATATTTAAATAATATAAACCTTTCCCTATACAAACATTTAATAATACTACCAGAGAAACTGTTAATTAAGAGTTGATGCATATTAATTTTGAAAGTACAGGAAGTAATACTTGTGTCAAAATAAAGATTTAGAATTACAGAGTGGGCAGAGGACAGTTTTTCTTAATCTGTAAAGAAAGCCTAATGCAGTTTGTAAAAGAACAGCAAACTAATAAAAAAGAGTTAGGCAAAAGGCATGAATAGACGGTTTAAAGAAGAATATCTTTTAAGAGCCCTTAAGTATGAAAATATTTTCAACTTATATAAAAGGAGATATAAATCGAAACTGTTATGACATACATATTAAGAATGGGGCAGCTGTGAAATAGTAATATGAGCCAATCTAAGATCGGTAGATAGGTAATAAAGAGAAATACAACATTAGGTTCAGCATCTGAATTTTATATTTAAAAGATAACACGTGTTATGTATAAACGTTGATACATGTAAGAAACTACTTCTGGAAAGGGTACCTATGTGACTGAGGGAGGAGTGGAGAAATCTTTCCTTTTCTTCATATCTACTTTTTTTTTCCTTTTAAATTGCTGGTGCAGCTGCTTTTTCAAGATTCATTTGGGGGGAAATATTGTCATAGAATATTAAAATCTGTGAGGGACCTGTCCAAGCCATTCCTTCTACAGCTTATTTAGAACTTCTCAAGTGCTTTGGATCACAGAACTAATGATTTCAGCCCAGATTCCTTTCATTGTAGCTGTAGTTCTCAACTGGGCAGCAGGTCTTAATAGGTATTATCTTGATAACAGTGATCTTTGTCTTGTTCATTGTATTCCACTTATTTAGCATACAATAGATGCTCAGTAAATGTTTGAAATTTTTAAAATTATGGTATTTATTTGTGACATGACACAGATGGAAAGTGTTTCATCTTTATCTTTGAAAGAAGAAAAAATTGTTTTTCTGTTGTTTCCTATTCCAGTGAAAAACTTACCATAAATGTTATAGTTTAATTTTGACCTATTTTAAAGAGACATTTGTAAAGTTATAATTTGTTAATGATTTTTCAGACACTGCCTTCATGTCCTATTGACCGGAAACCTTTTCAGGCGGTGTTTAAATTCAGTGTATCAGAAGGTTGTGTTAAGGTAAGGCTTAGAGTTTATTTTGCAGAATGAACTGTGTAAATTTAATTGAGATGATTTTGCTTTAATAGATATTTGAATGTATTTGTGAATTAACTAAGTTTAATGTGTTTAATCTCCATTAAAAAAATGAACAGGATATTAGATTCAGAGACAACCCCCCACAAACCCCCACAAAAATGTCCAAAGTACCCGGAAATTATGTTTTCATGAAAAGCATATAATGTTGAGAAGATTAAACAAGTAAAATTAAATATAAAATGGTGTCTTTGTTCTTAAGTGCTGGTACTTGAAGGAAATGGTTTAATTGGAGAAAAATAGGGGAGTTTATTAAAATCTTGAGAAGGATGAGAAAGACTTCTCACAGTTTTACAGTTGTTATGGGCAGCTAACTTTTCTTTTGTTAAATAGTTTTATTGTAATGCTTAATCCTGATCACAGTCTTGAGATGCACACATCACACTGATGTTCTTTGATTATGAACCATGATATGATTTGTATTCACATTTATTTTTGGCTTACCAAAAAAAGAAGAAAGAAATAGAAATAATATTCCTAAATTGATGAATAAAAAGTGAAGAGAGTAAGTAGTAAGTAAAGTGAAATGTGTGGGAAAGAGATTTCTTGACATTATTGCTGATAAATCAGGAATGGTATTGTAAAAATGAAAATATATGATATGTATAAATGATGCCATTATGGGAAAGACAAACTTCCCAAGTAGCAGCAAGACTGGTTGCTATCTTTGTGAGTAGAAAGGGGTATGTAAGCAATGTAAAACTATTTAAACATTAAATATTCCTATTGTAGGTGTTTATAATTTGTTTTGATTATTTTCTCCAGATGAGTCTCAGTGACATAAGGTACAAATGAGACTGCAATTCAAATAAAATGACATATGTAAAAGATCATCATGTTTTAACTGTGTAACTCTGGACATTATGCAGATTAGTATATATTTTCAACAAAAGATAAAACATTATATATATATGTGATATTATAATTAAAATTATAAAGCATAATTTCTCTGAAAGATGTGTTCTCTGTTTTTCTAGACTATGTGCGTGTGTGTGCGTGTATATGTGTGTGTGTGTGTGTGTGTATATATATAAAATGTTGCATGAATTGGCCTCCAAAGATACTCGGTAAAATTTTGTTCTGTTGCTTGGAATAAAATGTGTGTTTTCTTTAATAGGAGTTGAATGTTACTTAAAAGTTTGGGATAGTGCTAATTTTGTTAAACTTAAAATGTATTTTTTATCGTATGTGCTATTATCTATATACTCTTAATATCCTTCTTTGCCCTTTTACTTCTTTTGAATCTTTCTTATCCTTTTCCCTTTACAATTAAACTCGAATGAGACATGCATAGTTGCTTATATTTTCAATCAATTGTTGGACATCTCTATCTAGAATACCAAAGGAATCTAAACATTAACAAAGCCCAAACTCATCTCATTCCCAACCCCTCTGCCAACCTCAGTTTATGGTACTGTAATCCCAGTCATCCAGATCAAAAGCCTCTGGAAG
This sequence comes from Cervus elaphus, assembly GCF_910594005.1. Taxonomy (NCBI): domain Eukaryota; kingdom Metazoa; phylum Chordata; class Mammalia; order Artiodactyla; family Cervidae; genus Cervus; species Cervus elaphus. The sequence continues at coordinate 33,714,884 of NC_057817.1, forward strand.
TTTTCCATTTTTTTCTCTTTTCATTATTTTTGCTTCTTCTTTCTGCACAATGTCTTAAATTCATTCCGTTTCATTACCTCTTTGTAGACCTCAGGCTGTCTGTCATCTAGACCTGTTCTGCCAGTAGAAATATACTATCAATACAAACCACTCTATAAACATTTTAGTAGCCACATTAAAAGAACAAAAAGAAACAGTTAAAATGAATTTTTATATTTTGTTTCATCTAACAATATATTATTTCAACATGTAGTATTTTAGAATTGTTACTGAAGGATTTTATCTCCTGTTGTTTTCGTTGAAATCTAGTATATATTTTACACTTACATCTCATTTTAAACCAGCCACATTTTCACATGCTTAATAGTATATGTCTGGAGAGGGCAATGGCACCCCACTCCAGTACTCTTGCCTGGAAAATCCCATGGATGGAGGAGCCTGGTGGGCTGCAGTCCATGGGGTTGCTAAGAGTCGGACACGACTGAGCAACTTCACTTTCACTTTTCACTTTCATGCATTGGAGAAGGAAATGGCAACCCACTCCAGTGTTCTTGCCTGGAGAATCCCAAGGATGGGGGAGCCTGGTGGGCTGCCGTCTATGGGGTCGCACAGAGTCGGACACGACTGAAGCGACTTAGCAGCAGTAACTATTGTCTCATACAGTATAGTTCTACACTGTTACAAGAGCTTCCTTCTAGTTTCCTGGCTTTTATAGTTTGTCTTTAACTGGTTCATTCTCCATATCACTGTCAAAAAAAGCAAATTTGATCCTTTCATTTACTTACTTGTAAACTTTCATTTATTTTCAGATTTCTGCAGAATTATTTTCTTTTTCAAAGCCTTTACCGTCTGGTCCTAATATATTACATCAGTTTCATATCATGCTAACTTTTTCTTCTACATCCGTGTTGATGTCTCTGCACTCTTTTTATAACTGTGTTCCTTCCATTTAGAATATCTTTTTTCCTTAGACAAATTCCTGTTCCTTCTTTAAGACCAACTCATAAATTATCTACTCATGAAAAGTCTTCTCTGGTACCTTCAGATAAAGTCAGTTCTCTCTCTCTCTCTCTCTCTATATATATATATATATATATAAAAGATCTGTGTTTATATTTCTGTTATGAGCACACACATAACTCACTTGCATGCCTCTCTCTTACTGTTTTGTTTCCCCAGAGCTTAGCACAAATACTCAGTTTATAGTTTAGCATACTTGAACTACCAAACATATGTATTTGGGCTACACTTTCATTTAGACAGTATGCTTCTTTAATTTTTTGTTCTTTCAAGGGAAATGCATAGGCTATTTGTGATCCCATATTATCACTCTAAATAGATGATTTTGCTTTTCTCACAGGTTCAAGTAAAAAGACAGTTGAAAGGAACAAATGACAAGAAAAATGAAAGCTCTTTTAAGAAACAGCTATCCTGTCAGGAAAATTCTAAAAGCTGTATGAGGTTAGTGATGAGCATCAGAAATGGAATCCAATTGTGTGGAATCAGAAGTTAGCAAATAAGAAAAAAGAGAATACTTAAAAAAGAAAATGATGTGAAATTTCAATGTACATAATTCTTGTAAAGCATTCCCTTGATAATTTTAGGACAGACCAGATGAAATCTGAGAATATAATTTATTTGACCTTTGTCTTTGATGAATTAGTTTTTTATTTTAGTTTTTTTCCTAGTTTGTTATAGATTGATACTTTTATAAGATAAATTTACAGCCATGTTAAAAAAACAAAACAAAACACAAGCCATTATGGATGAACATTGGTGCACAGCCCATATTTTGAGTAATTGCTCTAGTATTTATGGACAGAAAATAGAAAGTAACTAATGATACAGTGTGGCATTCTTCATGAGACTGTTGTAATTGAAACTATTATTTTTCTCCTTTTGCTTCTTTATGTTGTAGCAAACACTTGCTACTACTGTAACAAATGTTTATGTTTGAAAAAATTTTTAAACATGTTTGGATTTTTTAGCTACTATTGTTAAAACATAATTGCCTAGAAATACTTAGAACTCAAGTTTAACAGGTATTAAGGTAATTTTTAATTGAATTAGTAGTGTACTGGAGATTTATTACTGAAAATAGCTTGTTGTAGTACTTATAAAATTTAACCCCTTTTTGATCTGAATTATATGTAGAGCTGCCACAAAGTTGTATTAAGTCAGTATATTGTCAACTTCACAGTTAAACCTGTGGCTCATTAGTACATTTCATCAGAATACGAATACCGTGAGAGAGTAGATGTGTTACTAAAAACATTGACAGGACTCCTTGAGATTTACTGAATAATGCCACTTGTAACTCTGTAGCTCTCTAGATCTTAACTTTTGGGAAGTTATAGACTTCTTTAGTAATCTGAAGAAAACTGTAGAGAACTTCTTCCTGAAAAGATACATCATAAAATATACTTACAGACAAAAGTTCGTAGATTTTAAGGGATTTGTGAAACACTCAGTTCAAGAGCCCACCCATAAACCCAAGTTAATAACTTCAATAGAGCAAATTTTATGTACAGTTTCTTTTAATTATATTTGAGTCAGTTGACTCTTCCATTGATGTTTGCTTAGTAAATAACACATTATCCCCAGGCATAATGAAGAAATACCTTTTACTAGCTTTATTCTTCATTCATCTCCTATTCTTGGCTATGGCAATGTCATAGATAGGCATTTTTTCAGAATTACCCAGTCCTCTTTGCTCCTCCTGAGAGTGCAGTGCTCATTATTATTGAACCTGCAACAGGGTCATACAGTGGATTGGACACACCTGAGGTAGTCCACATGGTTAGCTGTTTTTTCTCAAGGACTTGTTGTTGAGGGATGGTAAAAGGAAGTAACAGATGCAAAATAATAATTTGTTTTTGCCCACCAAAGTCAGACCATTAATGATTTCTCTCACGGTAAATCTATCAGTTACTAGATTCTTTTTGGAGTCTTTTGGATGTTTTTTAGAATTCCTCTCATTCAGTCTTATATTTACAAGATGTATGCCTCATTTCCAGCACTTAGAAAATAACCCATTTGGTGTTGCCTCTCCCTTCTGAAGATGTAAGACTCCTCTTTCTGATACTTTCCACTAGTTCCAGGGAAAGGGATTGCAGTTGTGATTTGTTTCGTGTTAGTGAATCTCCTTTGTAGTCATTGGAGTGGAGAGTGGCAGCGAAGTGGGGGGTCCAACTCATCATGCTTTCTTTGCTAAAATTTAAAACTTGGTGCATAATAGCTTTCATTGTTGTGGGCAGTGGATTGAAAATAAATGAGTAGAGTAACAGTTTTCTGTTATTTCATCTCTTTATTGATGTTTACAGAAAAAAGATCATAAAAGAAGATCTATTAAGTGCAAAACTTTATGACTTGAAGATGATACACAGTAAGTGACTTTTTCCTTGTATGTTCTACATTTTTTTTCTTTGTTTCTTACTTTAATGCTTCTGCCAAAGTTCTTGTAAATAATATTTTGGCTTGGAAAGCAGTCATACACAACAGAACTTTGCTGAGCTCTGTGTTTATTGTATTCAGTTCTACGTAAATTACTTTCATGGAATCATTTATACTGTTTCCTGCCCTTCTTATTTTCCTACTCAACTTGGAGGAAGGGAAGGGGTCAGTGAATAAGAGATTGTGTGTGTGTGTGTGTGTATTGGAAAGGAAAATGAGAAAAGGGTATTTTCCAATTACTCGGTTAGCAGCCTACATTGTGGTCTTAACTCGACTCATTAGTGCCGAAGTCCTTAGGGGAAATGAGATAAAATACCTCGTAGGCCAATAACTGTAAGCAGTAATGAGGGAAGTCTAACAGTAAGAAGTTAATCCACAATTCCCAGAGGAAGTTGTGGTTTGGTTTCAAGCCACACTTAATTTCAAACTTTATTTAGAAATAAAACATTTCTTACCTATTTATCTATGTACTGTGTTCAGTTGCTCAGTCGTGTTTGACTCTCTGCAGCCCCATGAGTGGTAGCCCCCTAGGCTCTTCTGTCCATGGGGTTTCTTAGTCAAGCGTACTGGAGTGGGTTGCCATTTCCTCCTTTAAGGGTTCTTCCAGACCCAGGGATTGAACCTGTGTCTCCTGTGGTTCCTGCATTGGCAGGGTGGATTCTTTACCACTGAATCACCTGGGAAGCCCACATATCTGTTTGGGCAGTTAAATATACCTGTCTTTTGTTGTTGTCGTCTAGTGTTATGGTTCTCTAATACAAGAAAGCTTTGCAGCAGAATCTGAGAAAAATGTCACTTTAGTGCTTTGTGGCTTCTCTTTGAAACTTAAGCTGTTTATTTTTTTTTTTCCAAAGAACAGCTTACAGTACAGTAAAGTACAGTTCAGTCGCTCAGTCGTGTCCGACTCTTTGCGACCCCATGAATCACAGCATGCCAGGCCTCCCTGTCCATCACAAACTCCTGGAGTTTACTCAGACTCATGCCCATCGAGTCAGTGATGCCATCCAGTCATCTCATCCTCTGTCGTCCCCTTCTCCTCCTGCCCCAATCCCTCCCAGCATCAGGGTCTTTTCCAGTGAGTCAACTCTTCGCATGAGGTGGCCAAAGTATTGGAGTACTATGAGCTAATTGTAAGCAGGGAGAGGTGAGCATTTATTTTCCATGCTAGGTTACAATTAATTTCTATTTATAGATAGAATTAATGAATTCATTGTTCTTAAAACTAAATGGTAATCAACTTCCATTTTTTTATATATTTGAATACCACATTTGGGTGGTGGTGGTATTATTTTTTTTAATTTGAATTAACATGGTCTCTCAGAATTACAGATAATCCTAGATTTAAAGATTAATAAATATATGTCTTTAATAATTTACTGTTAAAGTGAAATTTCACTAAAAGAACTTTAATGGTTAGATAAACATTTTTCTTTAGTTAAAGAACTTTAGATATCAAAACTTCTTTGTTTTTCTGGGTAATTGCTATAGATTAGCATTGTTTTTTATTGGATAGCCTTTGTCTGGTAGCTCTAGAATCAAATATAAAATTTACTGCTGAGGAAGATTAAGTGATGTTACAGGTTTTCTCTAGGTAGTGTAGCGCACTTTTACTATGATAATCTTAGTTTTAAGACTGCAGTAGTTTTCTTTAAGTGTGTGTCTCCTGCCTGGGCTTATTTTTAGAGAGAGAGAAACATAGGCAAATCTTAGACCTATGGTGCTTGAGTATAGTGAAGGCCATTTATAAGAATCTTTGATTCATTTAGATTTGAGTTTTGTTTTACTATTCAGAATATGGAATACTAAACAAGTTTTCAGTGAACCTTCTAAGCCAGTTCAATAGTTAACTTTTTCCTTCCTACTTATCAAGATATAATTGACATATACAACACCATTTAAAGTGGTCAGCATAGTGATTTGACTTACATACATGATACATCATAAAATGATTACTGCAGTAAGCTTAGTGAGCATTCATCATCTCATATAGATACAACATTAAAAAAATAGACAAAAATTTCTTCCCTTGTGATGAGAACTCTTAGGATTTAGATTGACTCTCTTAACAATTCTCATGTATAATTAACAGGAATGTTAATTATATTAATTATGTTTACATTCCATCCCTCAGTCAGTTCAGTTGCACAGTCGTGTCTGACTCTTGGTGACCCCACGGACTGCAGCATGCCAGGCTTTCCTATCCATCACCAACTCCTGGAGCCTACTCAAACTCATGTCCATTGAGTTGGTGATGACATCCAACCATTCATCCTCTGTGATTCCCTTCTCTTTCTGCCTTCAGTCTTTCCCACCATCAGGAGTTCCCAGCATCCAAGGGCTTGTTTGCATCAGATGGCTAAAGTATTGGAGTTTCAGCTTTAGCATCAGTCCTTCCAATGAATATTCAGGACTAATTTCCTTTAGGATTGACTGGTTGGATCTCCTTGCTATCCAAGGGACTCTCAAGAGCCTTCTCCAACACCACAGTTCAAAAGCATCAATTCTTCGGCACTCAGCTTTCTTTATAGTCCAACTCTCACATCCATACATGACTACTGGAAAAACTATAGCTTTGACTAGACAGACCTTTGTCAGCAAAGTTATGTCTCTGCTTTGTAATATGCTGTCTAGGTTGGTCACAGCTTTTCTTCCAAGTAGTAAGTGTCTTTTAATTTCATGGCTGCAGTCACCATTTGCAGTGATTATGGACCCCAAGAAAATAAAGTCTGTCACTGTTTCCATTGTTTCCCCATCTATTTGCCATGAAGTGATGGGACTGAATGCCATGATCTTCTTTTCTTGAATGGTGAATTTTAAGCCAACTTTTCCCTCTCCTCTTTAGCTTTTGTCAAGAGGCTCTTTAGTTCTTCTTTGCTTTCTGCCATAGGGGTGGTATCATCTGCGTATCTGAGGTTATTGATACTTCTCCTGGCAATCTTGATTCCAGCTTGTGCTTCATCCAGCCTGGTATTTCACATGATGAACTCTGTATATAAGTAAAATAAGCAGGGTGACAATATACAGCCTTGACATACTCCTTTCCCAGTTTGGAACCCGTCTGTTGTTCCATGTCCAGTTCTAACTGTTGCTTCTTGACCTGCATACAGATGTCTCAGGAGGCAGACAAGGTGGTCTGGTATTCTCATCTCTTGAAGAATTTCCCACAGTTTATTGTGATCCACACAGTCAAAGTCTTTGGCGTAGTCAATAAAGCAGAAGTAGATGTTTTTCTGGAACTCTCGCTTTTTCAATGATCCAAGGGTTGTTGGCAATTTGATCTCTGGTTTCTCTGCCTTTTCTAAATCCAGCTTGAACATCTGGAAGTTCATGGTTCATGTACTGTTGAAGCCTGGCTTGGAGAATTTTGAGCATTACTTTGATAGCATGTGAGATGAGTACAATTGTGTGGTAGTTTAAGCATTCTTTGGCATTGCCTTTCTTTGGGATTGGAATGAAGATGGACCTTTTCCAGTCCTGTGGCCACTGCTCCGTTTTCCAAATTTGCTGGCTTATTGAATGCAGCACTTTCACAGCACCATTTTTTAGGATTTGAAGTAGCTCAACTGAATTCCATCACCTCCACTTGCTTTGTTCATAGTGACGCTTCCTAAGGCCCACTTGAGTTCACATTCTTTTGACTTCCTTTATCCAGTTCTCCTTCCCTTACTGCTTGCCTCTGGTAACCACAAATCTTATCATTTTTTCTATGATTTTTGTTTGTTTGTTTTTGAAATATAATTGACCTACAGTATTGTGTTAGTTCCTGTCACACAACTTCATGAGTCAGTATTTTTGTACATAATGAACACCATAATAAATCTAGTTACCATCTGTTATATGAATGTATCACATAATTATTGACTATATTCCCCACACTGTATGTTTCATTGTACCTCTTAATTTCCCTCACTTGTTTCTGTCCTCTCAGTCACCTCCCCTCTTCCAACAGCTTTGTTCTCTGTATGTTTGACTGTTTCTGTTTAGCTATGATGGTTTTCTTTTTTAGATTCCACATATAAGTAAAATCATACAGTATGTGTCTTTCTCTGTCTTACTTATTTCACATAGTATAATTCCCTGTAGGTCCATGTGTGTTGTTGCAGATGGCAAAGTTTTACTGTTTCTAATGGCCGAGTAACATTGGTTGTGTGGAATATGTGTGTGTATCTCACATCTTCTTTATTCATTCATCTGTTGATTGGCACTTAGGTTGCTTCCATATCTTTGCTATTATAAATAATAGATACAGTGAAACATGGGAGTGCATATATCTTTTTGACTGAGTGTTTTATTGTCTTTGGATAAATGTCCAGGAATGGAATTAGCAGATCATATGGTTGTCCTATTTAATTTTTTGAGGAATCTCCATAATTTTTTTCATAGTATCTGCACCAAGTTACATTCCCATCAACAGTGCACTGGGGTTCTCTTCTCTCCACATCCTCACCAACACTAATTATTTGTTATCATTTTTTATAATAGCCATTCTTACAGGTCTGAGGTGATATCTAATTGTTTTGACTTGCATTTCCCTGATACTTAGTGATGTTGAGCATCTTTTCATGTGCCTGTTGGCCATTTGTGTGATTTTAGAAAAATGTTTGTTCAGATTCTCTGCTTATTTTTAAATCAGGTTCTTTGTGTTTCTGATGTTGAGTTCTTTTAAATTTTTAACTCCTTATTGGATATGTTGTTTTCATCTTCTCCCAATCAGTCAGTGGCCTGTTCATTTTGTTGTTAGTTTCCTTCATTGTGCAAAAGCTCTTTAGTTTGATATAGTGCCATTTAGTTGGTTCTGTTTCCCATGTCTGAGGCAACAAATCCAAGAAAATAAAAAAAACTCATGTCAAAGAGCTTTTTTCTTCTAAGAATATTTTATTTTCAGGTCTTACATTTAAGTCTTTAATCCATTTTGATTTTATTTTTGTTCATGGTGTGAGAAAGTTGTTGAGTTTGATTCTTTTGCCTATAGTTTAATTTCCCCATCATCCTTTAATGAAGACTGTCTTTTCCCCATTGTATATTGCTTCCTTCTTTGTTATAAATTAATTGCCCATAAGTGTGGATTCATTTCTGGGTTCTCAATTCTGTTCCATTGGTCTGTGTGTCTGTTTTGTGTCAATACCATACTGTTCTAATGACTAGCTTTGTATATATTATAGTTTAAAATTAGGGAGTGTGATGCCTTTGGCTTTGTTCTTCTTTCTGAAGATTATTTGGCTGTTCAGGGTCTTTCGTGTTGCCATACAAATTTTGGAGTTGTTTGTTTTGGTTCTGTGAAAAATGCTGTTGGTGTTTTGTTTGAGATTGCATTGAATCTGTAGATTGCCTTGGGTAGTATGGTCATTTTAACAATATTAGTCCTTCCAATCCATGATCATGATATATCTTTACATCTGTTTGCATTGTCTTCAGTTTCTTTCACGAGTGTCTTAGAGTTTTCCAAATAGAGATCTTTTACCTCCTTAGTTAGATTTATTCCTAGGTATTTATTCTTTTTGATGTGATTTTAAATGGGATTGTTTTCTTAATTTCTCTCTGTGATAGTTTGTTGTTAGGGTGGAGAAGTGCAACAGAGCTCTACATATTAAATTTTTATCCTGTAACTTTAACATTTTCATTGATGAGTTTTGGTACTTTGTAGTGGCTTCTTTAAGAATTTCTTTGTATAGTATATGTCATCTGCGAACAGTGACAGTTTTACTTCTTTCCAAAAGGGATGCCTGTTATTTCTTTTTATTCTCTGGTTGCTGTGGCTAGGACTTCCTATACTGTGTTGAATGACAGTGGCAAGAGTGGGCATCTTTGTCTTCTTCCTAATCTTAGAGGAAATGCTTTCAGCTTTTCACCATTGAGTGGGATGTTCGCTGTGGGCTTGTCATACATGGCTTTTATTATGTTGTGATATCTTCTCTCTATTCCCATTTTGTTGAGATTTTATCATAAAGGAATGTTGATTTTGTTAAAAGCTTTTCTGTATCTATTGAGATTATTATATGGTTTTTATTCTTTAGTTTGCTAATGAGTATCACATTGATTGATTCGTGGATATTGAACCATTCTTTTATCCCTGAGATAAACCCCACTTGATTGTGGCGTATGATCTTTTTAAAGTACTGTTGAGTTTGGTTTGTCACTTTTTTGTTGAGTATTTTTGGGTGGATGTTCACCAGTGATATTGGGAGTAACTTTTTTTATGCTGTCTTTGTTGATAGCTCAGTTGGTAAAGAATCCACCTACAATGCAGGAGACCCCGGTTTGATTCCTGGGTCGGGAAGATCTGCTGGAGAAGGGATAGGCTACACACCCCAGTATTCTTGGGCTTCCCTTGTGGCTCAGCTGGTAAAGAATCCACCTGCAATGCAGGAGACCTGGGTTTAATTCCTGGGCTGGGATGATCCCCCGGAGAAGGAAAAGGCTACCCACTCTAGTATTCTGACCTGGAGGATTCCATGAACTGTATAGTCCATGGGATCATAAAGAGTTGGACATGACCGAGTGACTTTCACTTTCATTTGTGTGTTTTGGTATGAAGGTTGCTGGCTGTGTAGTACTGGTTTGAAAGCGTTATTTCCTCTGCGGTTTTTCAGAATAGTTTGAGAAGGATAAATGTTAACTCTTCTTTGTGCTTGATAGTCATCTGAGATGGCTGTTTGTCCTAGACTTTGTTTGTTGGGAGTTTTAAAATTTTGAATACATGTGTACTAAGTTGCTTCAGTTGTCTCTCACTCTTTGCAGCCCTATGGACTGTATCCCACCAGGCTTCTCTGTCCATGAGATTCTCCAGGCAAGAATACTGGAGTGGGTTGCCATGCCCTTCTCCAGGGGATCTTCCTGACCCAGGGTTCAAACCCACTCCCTTAAAGGCAGGTTCTTTATGACTGGCACCACCTGGGAAGCCCAAATATTGAATAGCTGATAAAAATGTATTTCTTGCCAAAAGATTAACATTTTCCAAGGCCTGTAACTTAATGCCATGTCTAGTTATGGTAGGATGCCTGAAGTAGTTTATTTGGTTTAGTATAGGCAGAATATCCTAAATATCCTCGGGCTTCCCTTGTGGCTCAGCTGGTAAAGAATTCACCTGCAATGCAGGAGACCTGTGTTCAATCCCTGGGTTGGGAAGATCCCCTGGAGAAGGGAAAGGCTACCCACTCCAGTATTCTGGCTTGGAGAACTCCATAGACTGTATAGTCCATGGGGTCACAAAGAGTTGGACACAGCTGAGCGACTTTCACTAAATCTGAATCTAAAAGGCAGAATATTGCTTAATACTTTATGAGTAGGTAGAATAAGAGTACTGATACTTAAGTAATTATGAGTAAATGTCTTAACAACTCTGGATTGAGTTGAAGGATGTTGGGTACTCATTGATTACCCATTTAGATTTTTTTTTCTATGATGTTGCTTTTTTACTTCTGGAGTTTAGTAATTCTTATTTAGCTAGTTTTTCTTCCTGCTTTGAGATAGATTATGCACCTGATGAAAAAGCTTAGATTTAGTGATTATGTTTAATGAAAATTATTCAGGTATAAATTCTAAATGCATGCATGCTCAGCACATACTCAGTATAATATATACATACTAGGGTAGCAAAGGGGAGCTAAGATGAACTCATTCATTCAACAAACTGCGAAGCAGCCCTAGACTCTTAGGAATGTAGTACTACACAAAAGAGACAAAGTAACAGAGTACCTTTTGTGGACAATAAAGAGATAAATATGTATTATGACAGGTGTTGTATGTGCTTTAAAGAAGAGTAAAGTTAGGGTAGAGAGACAAAGGGTGATGGCTTCTGGAGGTGATTATGTAAGGCATTGGAAAAAGTCTCTTGGATTAGATTGTATTTGAACAGCAATCTGGAAGAAAGAGTCAAACCATAAACAGATCTTAAGGGAGAGTATTCCAGGAGAGAGAACAGTGAGTGCAAAAGCCCTGAAATAGGAGCAGTCAAGGTATATTCAGAAAATAGCATGGAGGTCAGTATGACCAGAGCAATTGAGTTAGGTAGACGGAGGAGGAGGAGTAAGCCATTGTTCTGGTGTTCATTTAGGGCTTATGTAAGATGGCAAACATTTTCAGGAATAGTATGGACTAACATTATTAAAGGATCACTGGCTGTTAAGGGGAGGATAATTCATTGGCAGGAAAGATCCTCATTGGAGGACTGAGAGACTAGTTTAGTGCTACCCCATGGATTGTAGCCCACCAGCCTCCTCTGTCCATGGACTTCTCCAGGCAAGAGTACTGACTGGAATGGGTTGCCATTCCTTTCTTCAGGGATCGAATCTGGATCCTTCCACATTGCAGACAGATTCTTTACCATCTGAGCCACCAGGGAAGCTCCTTAAAAGGATTTTGTTAGTGGATTGGATGTGAGGTAGAGAAAGGAGGAAGTCAAGGGCGACACTAAAGTTCTGGCCTGAGCAGCTATTAAAATGGCATTGCCAGTTACTGAGTTGGGGAAGGCTGATAGAGTGTTTGGGATGATATAATAAAGAATTGTCTTTTGGACAAGTAGAGATACTCTGAAAAAATACGGATGTTTGCATGCCATGTGCAAACAAGATTTTTTCATCTTTAGATTGTTTTAGTGTAATTGGTTCATGTTCATATGTGAATTTGTTCTTGGCTTCTAATTGTTGGTTTCTTCCCTATCATTTCTTTTCCCACTCTTGAATTGAGGCAAAAATGTTAAAGACTATGATCAGAAATAAGACTGGAAAGGAAGGTTGAAGGTGTCATAGGGAGTTGAGCAATAAAGCTAAAATTTCTGCATATTATCTTATACAGATTAATTAAAAAAATAATTTTGTTTATTGATTTTTGACTCTCCTGGGTTTTCGTTGCCGTGCAGGCTTTTCTGTAGTTGCAGCAAGTGGGGACTGCACTCCAGTTGCTGTTCATAGGCTTCTCATTGCAATGGCTTCTCTTATTGCAGAACATGGGCTCTAGGGCTTGTGGGCTTCAGTAGTTGCAGCGCATGGGCTCAGTAGTTGCGGCTTCTGGGCCATAGAGCACAACTAGTCCGTGTGCCTCAGTAGTTGTGGTGCACAGGCTTAGTTGTGCCGTGACATGTGGAGTCCTCCTGGATCAGGGATGGAGCTCGTGTCTCCTGCACTGATAGGCTGGTTCTTTACTACTGAGCCTCCAGGAAAGCCCTATAAGGAGTAATGCTGTGAAAGAAGATACCATTAAAAGATACCATTAAAAAGGTTTCTTTTTCACTGAATTACAATGTGGTGAAACCATTTTAGGAAGATAGCTTGGTAAAAGTTACTCTAAAAAGATAGGAAGGCAAGAACCTATTGGAAAAATTCTAGAGCTGTCTATCTTAGGTTGTATTTCTTTTTGTCTTTAGACTCATTTAGCAAATTTGATCAATACTGAGAACCCAGTTTTTTTGTTTTTTTTTAATTTCACATCCTGACATCTCTGAAATGAGATTCTAATTGTTTTTCATGTATGATCACTGTTGACTGTGCATCTGGATAGTTGCCACTGCTTGTGACTATATGAATATACAAAGTTCTATCCTTAAATCTGGAGAATAGATGGCAAAAACTTGGGAGAAGGATTCATAGATAATTCTGGAATATTCTTAACCCCTAGGACCCCTAATTGAAACTGAGAGAACTGGGGGAAATTCATCAGACACATGTGCCAACAATCCCAAGAAAGTCATAAGTTGGGTAATTCTACATAGTGAAAGTCACTCAGTCGTGTCTGACCCTTTGCAAACCACAAACTTAATTGCAAAACCAGTATAAAGGCCAGTACCAATAATTTAGTTCTTAATGGATTTCCTGAAGAATCACCACGGTTTTTTTTCTTCCAATTTTATTGAGATATAATTGCCATATACAACACTGTATAAGTTTAAGGTATACCATATAATGACATTATGAAAAAGTCAAATGGTATGGACCTAACAGAAGCAGAAGATATTAAGAAGAGGTGGCAAGAATACACAGAAGAACTGTACTGAAAAGATCTTTATGACCCAGATAATCACGATGGTGTGATCACTCACCTAGAGCCAGACATCCTAGAATGAGAAGTCAAGTGGGCCTTAGGAAGCATCACTATAAAGAAAGCTAGTGGAGGTAATGTAATTCCCGCTGAGCTATTTCAAATCCTAAAAGATGATGCTGTGAAAGTGCGGCACTATATATGCCAACAAATTTGGAAAACTCAGCAGAAGCCACAGGGCTGGAAAAGGTCCGTTTTCATTCCAATCCCAAAGAAAGGCAATGCCAAAGAATGCTCAAACTACTGCACAATTGCACTCATCTCACACACTATCAAAGTAATGTTCAAAATTCTGCAAGGCAGGCTTCAACAGTAGGTGAACAATGAACTTCCAGATGTTCACGCTGGATTTAGAAAAGGCAGAGAAGCCAGAGATCAAATTGCCAACATCCATTGGATTGTCGAAAAAGCGAGAGAGTTCCAGAAAAACATCTACTTTATTGACTATGCTAAAGCCTTTGACTGTGTGGATCATAACAAACTGGAAAATTCTCAAGAGATGGGAATACCAGACCACCAGGCACCTTGTCTGCCTCCTGAGACATCTGTATGCAGGTCAAGAAGCAACAGTTAGAACTGGACATGGAACAAGGGTGGTTCCAAATAGGGAAAGGAGTATGTCAAGGCTGTATATTGTCACCCTGCTTATTTAACTTATGTGCAGAGTACATCATGTGAAATGCTGGTCTGGATGAAGCACAAGCTGGAATCAAGATTGCCAGGAGAAATATCAGTGACCTCATATATGCAGATGATACCACCCTTATGGCAGAAAGCAATGAAAAACTAAAGAGCCTCTTGATGAAAGTGAAAGAGGAGAGTGAAAAAGTTGGCTTAAAACTCAACATTCAGAAAACTAAGATCATGGCATCCAGTCCCAACAGTTCGTGGCAAATAGATGGGGAAACAATGGGAAAATTGACAGACTTTATTTTTTGGGGCTCCAAAATCACTGAGGATGGTGACTGCAGCCATGAAATTAAAAGACATTTGCTCCTTGGAAGAAAAGTTATGACCAACCTAGACAGCTTATTAAAAAGTAGAGACATTACTTTGCCAACAAAGGTCCATCTAGTCAAAGCTGTTGTTTCTCCAGTAGTCATGTATGGATGTGAGAATTGGACTATAAAGAAAGCTAAGTGCTGAAGAATCGATGCTTTTGAATTGTGGTGTTGGAGAAGACTCTTGAGAATCCCTTGTACAGCAAGGAGATCCAACCAGTCCATCCTAAAGGAAATCAGTCCTGACTATTCATTGGAAGGTCGGATGCTGAAGCTCCAATACTTTGGCCACTTGATGTGAAGAACTGACTTATTGGAAAAGACCCTGATGCTGGCAGTGATTAAAGGCAGGAGGAGAAGGGGATGACAGAGGATGAGATGGTTGGATGGCATCACTGACTCAATGGATACGAGTTTGAGTAAGCTCCAGGAGTAAGCTCCTGGAGTAAGCTCCAGGAGTAAGCTCCAAGATAGACGGGGAAGCCTGGCGTACTGCAGTCCATGGGGTAGCAAAGAGTCAGACACGATTGAGTGACTGAACTAAACTGAAAACTATGAAATGATTATCACAGAAAGTTTAGTAAGCATCCATCATCTCATCTCATATAGTTACAACATTAAAGAAATAAATAAAATTTTTTTCCTTGTGAAGAGAACTCTTGGGATTTGCTCTATTAATACCTTTCAGGTATAACATACAGAAGTGTTAATTACATTTACCATGCTTGTACATTACATCCCTAGTACTTAACATAACTAGAAGTTTGTACCTTTTGACTGCCTTCATCAGTTCCTCCTCCTGTCACCGCCATCTCTTTTCTTGGAGTTTGATTGTTTCTTTTTGAAATACAGTTGACCTGCAACACTGTGTTAGTTCCTAGTACACACATAATGATTTGATACATCTATACGTTTTAAAATGATCACCATGATAAGTCCATTTAGCAACTGTCACTATACAAACATGTTACATATTTACTGACTATATTTCCTGCAAATCACCACTCTTCTGGATAGCATAGAGGATGATACTGTGTGAAAAATGGTTATCAACAAACTTGGGATGAAAAGTAATTAGAAAAAATTGGATTCTGCATTAATGAAGGTTTCCGAAGCCTTAACCAATTTATTATATACACATATATTCATTTTTATTAGTTAAAAAGAAGCTATGTCTATATTAGTTTGCTCGGGCTGCTATTGGAATTCATTACAAACTTGGTGATTTAAGGCCACAGAAACTTACTTCTTCGCTGTTCTGGAGGTTAGAAGTCTGAAGTTATGGTGTTGGCAGATCCTTGCTCCCTCTGTGGGGTCTAGGGAAGATTTCCTTGCCTCTTGCCATAATTTCTGGTGGCTTCTCGCGGTCCTTCACATCCTTTGACTTGTAGCTGCATCTCTGGAATCTCCGCTTCTGTCTTATGGACTTCTGCTCTGTGTGTCTCTGTATCATTGTTTGTCTCTGATAAGGACATACTCATTGGTTTTAGTGCCCACTCTAGTCTAGTATGATCTCATGTCAGTCTGTCTTTAATTGTTTATGCCATGTCTGTATTTCTAAATGTCATTCTGAGGCTCCAGGTGGACATGAATTTTTTTTTTGGGGGGGTGGGGGTGACACTCTCAACCCACTACAAAGTCCAAAAGGACTTTTTCAGTAATTCAGAAAAATTCTAAGTGGTAAGAAAACACTGTGACCCAGTTCTGATGCCCAGTTTGTGTTTTCCAAATAAAACAACCAGGGCTCCTTGAAATAAATAAATGTTTCCAGGTTTGAGGTAGTAAATAAATAAGATATGCCTAGAACATTTTTTTCTAATAGAGCACAAGTAAACTTTCAAAGAAGTGCTAGGATTATAACAAAAAGTCTCAAACATCAACTATACATTGAACAAGAATCAACTATAGATTCAACAAGAATCAACAATAGATTGGGTTCCCTGTAGCCAAAAATGGAACAATTTAAGCATCAAAAAGGGTAATAATATTTAGTAACTGTGAAGAGGGACAGTCATTGAAACCTGCCAGATTTGTCAAAGTTCATGAGTTCATCATTCTACCTCATCAGTAAATAGCAGACTAATTGGTCTACTTTAGAGGATGCTAGGAAGTTAACTCACTTTTTAAATTTATTTTTTAATTGGAGGATTATTGCTTTATAACATTGTGTTGGTTTAGACTCCTTTTTAAAGCCAATATATGAAAGGAAAGATACAAACATCTACCTTGCCTTTTTTATATAAGCTATACACCAAGGTAATTGAAAATGTACATCAAGGTAAGGAAAGTTCGTTTCTTGTAGAAATATTTCAGCAAATAATTGAAAATTATGGAATTTGAACATCACCATTTTGTAAATGAACATCACAGCATTTAGGCAGTGATCAGTAAGTGAAAGTGAAAGTCGTACAGTTGTGTCCAGCTCTGCGACCCCATGGACCATACAGTCCATGGAATTCTCTAGGCCAAAAGACTGGAGTGGGTAACCTTTCCCTTCTCCAGGGGATCATTCCAACCCAGGAATCAAACCCAGGTCTCCCTCCCGCATTGCAGGAGGGTTCTTTACCAGCTGAGAAGCCCAAGAATACTGGAGTGGGTAGCCCATCCCTTCTCCAGTAGATCTTCCTGACCCAGGAATCAAACTGGGGTCTCCTGCATTACAGGCTGATTTTTTACCAACTGAGCTATCAGGGAAGCTGTTATTAAACATTTCCTTATGGAAGTAAGTACAAGTATGCAATAGTGTGATGAAAGGGAAAAAAAAAACCAAAAAACAAAACTGCATCCAGTTAAGAAATCTAACTACTAATTTATAAGACATACAGAGACTGAGATTCATGTTAAGTAACAACAAGGAGATAGAATCAGCAAAACGTAGAGACCACAGACAAATGATCTGTTTTCTTCTGTCAAAAAATTGAAGGGAGTTTAGAAGTGGGAGTGGGAACCTGTAGATTAAAAGAGATGAAGGAAACGTTCAATCAGTCACAACTGGATTATTAGGATCCTTATTCTAATATGTTGTAAAAGGAAAGTAAAAGATAACTTTATGAACAATTGGAGAAAATTGAACATTAGGTATTTGGTAATAAGGAATTATTGGATGTATTTTGTTTATTGATATCTTCCCCCACAGAACACATCTTTTAAAGTTAGTTATCTACTAAAATAGTTATGCATGAATATGATAGGATGTTTATAGTTTGCTTCAAAATTAAGATAGTAGTAATAAAATTAACTGGATGTGAATTAATAATTGTGGAAACTGGGATATGGGTATAGTCAGATTTCATTATACTCTTCTGTTTTGTGTTTGAAATTTTCTGTAATTTAAAAAAATGTACTCTGAGAGTTTAATTGGCCATTTTCCTCTCATAGTGGTACATAAATAATTCAAGTTCTTAAAATAAACTTCAATGAAATGTAGTATAGTAGCTTGTTTTTGTGGGTTTTTTTTTTTTTTTTGTAGTAAGTTTTTAAGTTGTGAATAGTGATTCTGTTTTCTATGTGGCATTTTCCAGAGTATCAAGTTAGTAATGGTAGTTAAGTACTTAGTATTTGACTATCTTTGGCTATAACTACCCTATAATAAAAAGGTAACTGATCTATGCCTGTAACAAACAGCAGAAACAAAGAGATGAATATAAAAGGAAAATATAAGTTAATAGTTAAATCTGTTCCGTAGGTGTCATTTTTAATACTTTATGGAATGTTCAAAATCATTCATAATTATAAACTTTAAAACAGTTTTAAAAGGCTAAATATCTTGGCCAGATCACAGAGTTGGAGCAGACAGAATTTGATCCAGTCTTCTATTCCATATCTAATGCCTCTTCTCACTACAGAATATTGCTAAAGCATGACTTTGTTACTCACCTTAAGCCTCTCACTTCGTGGTTGTCTACAATCTTTGTAACTCAAATTACTGCCTTTTTCTAATGGCTCTATATAAAGAGCTGAATGTCTGCTCCCTAGTTAGCAGACCAATTGACTTTGATTATTTTATGTATCCTTTCAGAAATGTAATCGGTAATAGTTTTTTATTTCTTGGACTAAAGTTTGTAAATCATAGCTTCAGGAATAGCTGTAGAGCTTCAGTTTTAACCTTGAATTTTTGCATTAATTATGAGATTTCTTAGATACTGTTTTATTAACAAAGTGCCTCATTAGAAAACTAAGAGAATCTGGAAATGTTACTAGTAATTGTCTCAAAGTTTAGGGGCACTAATGAACCTGTCATGCCAGAAGGAAGCAACCTTGAACTCTTTTTTTTTTTTTTTTCTTTTCTCTAGGAATGCACAGCATACTTTTTAAAATTTATATATATATATATATATTTTTCATTTGTTTTTATTAGTTGGAGGCTAATTACTTTACATATTTTAGTTGTTTTTGCCATACATTGACATGAATCAGCCATGGATTTACATGTGTTCCCCATCCTGATCCCCCCTCCCGCCTCCCTCCCCATCCAATCCCTCTGGGTCTTCCCAGTGCACCAGCCCTGAGCACTTGTCTCATGCATCCAACCTCTGCTGGTGATCTGTTTCACCCTTGATATTATACTTGTTTCAGTGCTATTCTCTCTGAACATCCCACCCTCGCCTTCTCCCAGAGTCCCAAAGTTTGTTCTGTACATCTGTGTCTCTTTTTCTGTTTTGCATATAGGGTTATCGTTACCATCTTTTTAAATTCCATATATATGTGTTAGTATACTATATTGGTCTTTATCTTTCTGGCTTACTTCACTCTGTATAATGGGCTCCAGTTTCATCCATCTTATTAGAACTGATTCAAATGAATTCTTTTTAATGGCTGAGTAATATTCCATTGTGTATATGTACCAGAGCTTCCTTATCCATTCATCTGCTGATGGGCATCTGGGTTGCTTCCATGTCCTGGTAATTGTAAACAGTGCTGTGATGAACATTGGGGTGCACGTGTCTCTTTCAGATCTGGTTTCCTCAGTGTGTATGCCCAGAAGTGGGATTGCTGGGTCATATGGCAGTTCTATTTCCAGTTGTTTAAGGAATCTCCACACTGTTCTCCATAGCGGCTGTACTAGTTTGCATTCCCACCAGCAGTGTAAGAGGGTTCCCTTTTCTCCACACCCTCTCCAGCTTTTATTGCTTATAGACTTTTGGATAGCAGCCATCCTGACTGGCGTGTTAATGGTACCTCATTGTGGTTTTGATTTGCATTTCTCTAATAATGACTGATGTTGAGCATCTTTTCATGTGTTTGTTAGTCATCTGTATGTCTTCTTTGGAGAAATGTCTGTTTAGTTTTTTGGCCCATTTTTTGATTGGGTCATTTATTTTTCTGGAATTGAGCTGCAGGAGTTGCTTGTATATTTTTGAGATTAATCCTTTGTTGCTTTGTTTGCTATTGTTTTCTCCCATTCTAAGGGCTGTCTTTTCACCTTGCTTATAGTTTCCTTTGTTGTGCAAAAGCTTTTAAGTTTCATTAGGTCCCATTTGTTTAGTTTTGCTTTTATTTCCAATATTCTGGGAGGTGGGTCATGGAGGATCCTGCTGTGATTTATGTCAGAGAGTGTTTTGCCTATGTTCTCCTCTGGGAGTTTTATAGTTTCTGGTCTTACATTTAGATCTTTAATCCATTTTGAGTTTTTTGTGTATGGTGTTAGAAAGTGTTCTAGTTTCATTCTTTTACAAGTGGTTGACCAGTTTTCCCATCACCACTTGTTAAAGAGGTTGTCTTTTTTCCATTGTATATCCTTGACTCCTTTGTCGAAGATAAAGTGTCCATAGGTTCGTGGATTTATCTCTGGGCTTTCTATTCTGTTCCATTGATCTATGTTTCTGTCTTTGTGCCAGTACCATACCGTCTTGATGACTGTGGCTTTGTAGTAGAGCCTGAAGTCAGGCAGGTTGATTCCTCCAGTTCCAGTCTTCTTTCTCAAGACTGCTTTGGCTATTCGAGGTTTTTTGTATTTCCATACAAATTGTGAAATTATTTGTTCTAGTTCTGTGAAAAGTACCGTTGGTAGCTTGATAGGGATTGCATTGAATCTATAGATTGCTTTGGGTAGTATAGCCATTTTCACAATATTGATTCTTCCAATCCATGAACACGGTATATTTCCCCATCTATTTGTGTCATCTTTGATTTCTTTCATCAGTGTTTTATAGTTTTCTGTATATATATAGGTCTTTCATTTCTTTAGGTAGATATACTCCCAAGTATTTTATTCTTTTTGTTGCACTGGTGAATGGTATTGTTTCCTTTATTTCTCTTTCTGTTTTCTCATTGTTAGTGTATAGGAATGCAAGGGATTGCTGTGTGTTAATTTTATATCCTGCAACATTACTGTATTCATTGATTAGCTGTAGTAATTTTCTGGTAGAGAGTCTTTAAGGTTTTCTATGTAGAGGATCATGTCGTCTGCAAACAGTGAGAGTTTTACTTCTTCTTTTCCTATCTGGATTCCTTTTATTTCTTTTTCTGCTCTGATTGCTGTGGCCAACACTGCCAAAACTATGTTGAATAGTAGTGGTGAGAATGGACATCCTTGTCTTGTTCCTGACTTTAAGGGAAATGCTTTCAGTTTTTCACCATTGAGGATAATGTTTGCTGTGGGTTTGTCATATATAGCTTTTATTATGTCAACCTTGGACTCTTAAATGTAGGCATTTGAACTGAGAAAGAAACTAAGATGAAAGGTATGGTGAAGGTAGAGTTGGTGGGAAGTTGTGCAGATTAAGTACATTTTAATGTATTTATCCAGTTAGACTGAGCAGGAACCATGGTTGCCCAAAGGATAATTTAAATTTATTTTTGTGAAAGAAGTTCTTGAGGAAATATTGTCTTTTTATCGTAGATTTCAGAAGCAGTGAGGGTTAGTGTCTAATTTTTTCAAGTTTTTCAAAGTGAGTAGGGGCTGTTCTTTGAACATTGATGTGTGACTTTCTCCTTTAGGTTATTATATTTATATTATACGTACTAAAACTAATGAATAGAGTGTATGAAATTGTGAAGTTCTTTTATTTGGATTAGAAATTATTAGTATAACATTAGTTAAAACTCCAGCAGGTCTGATAGATATTTTTATTGGAAGTTGAGCCATTTGGGTTTTGTGTTAGTTTTTCTATTAAATCATCTGTGACTCTGATAAAATTGTATAAACTTTACTTTCTTCATTTAGTGAACATGGTGTTGTCTCACTGTAAGTATTGTAAACCATTAGACAGCATACCTTTTGACAAATCTGATAAGAAAATGTCACTCTCATTCTTTAGTCATACTAGATAACTGAGTTTCCATACTATTTTAACCTCCTTTATATACTTTGTTCTTGGAATGAACATAATAGTCTTTGGTTTGGGCTAATAGTTTATAACTGATACAGTTTATAAAAAGTATCCCCTTTTAAGACATTTCTTAATGGACTATTTCCCTAGGTGCATACTAAATCCATACAATTATGGCTCTGTTAATTTGGAATCAATTAATCAAATTTTAATTGGGTATCTGCCAAGTACTACTGTGCTCTAAGATCAGAGCCTTTATTATACTGGTTTGTTTTGCAGGAAAAGATGTTGTCATTGAAACATCTTTTCAGATATACTGAATTAAAAAAAAAAATAAGTTTCCAGGTAAGCATAACAGGTTGAGCACTTGTTTAATTCTCTGATCCCTCTCAGAACCCTACAGAAAAGACCATAAAGAAATCAAAATAAAAATTTAAGCAACAAAACAGAACTGAAGAGAAGGACAGCTGATGAAAGATGTCCATAAAATCAAAGCTTGAAAATGGTTGTTTGAGGTGCATATTAATAGTAAACTGTCTTAGTAGAAAGCTGAAACCCAAACCTCTCATGGAGAGTGACATTCTCGAATCAAATCAGTTCATATACTTTAGAACCTTAGTGTTTGGTCTGGGGACCTACATTATATCTGAAAGCAGGTGTATGGGATGGTGCTGAAAACAGAATTGGTTAAAATTTTTAAAGGAGCAGTTTATCCTGCAGATTTTTGGCTGAATAGGGTAAGGGGAGTCTACTCAGGCAAACAGGAGGCTTACTTTCTAAATGAGTGATTAAATCAACTTAAACTCTAGCACGAATGAGAGTAGAGGAAACAACAGTAAAGAGAAGGAAATTCAAGCAAATGTTGAGGTCTCCACCTCCCTACCCATGATCATTTCCCAAAGCTCTTGCAGTCTTGCTTGTTCCCAAAATGGAAGATAGAAGGTATTGATATCTTCCAGAATACTGTCGCTGGTTTAGAAGACTTGGAGATACTGCCATTTGGAAATTTTTGAATGAAATAGCCAGGTCTCTCTGCTTTATCACCCTACAGTGAAACCCATTGAAAGGCACTGACCACGCATCCACATTGTTCTCAGTCAGTGTCATAGTGCTCCACAAACAGTTAAGGACCACCAGAGAGTGAGGGAGCCTCCAGGTAATAAAAATAAACACATAGGCAAAGAAAAGGAACCTGACGGAACAAACCCAGTGCTGGGAAACAGGGAGTTACTTGAAAAGTAATATCCTCAAAGATAAGAGAAGGAATATTTCATTAATGAGGTAAGAAAAGACTAAAAAAAGAAAAATTTTGGAAATTAAGAATATTATAGCTGAAGTTTAAAAAGTTGAATGTAAGTGGAAGATGAGTTGTAAAGAAGGAATGATCTACACTGATAGAATTCTAGACTCTGCATATATTTGAAGAGCTTCTAGAGAGAGAAAATAGACCATGTGTAAAAGAATGTTGCCAATAACAGATGAAGCAGTAGAGCACTACCTTGAAAATTCTGGGGAAAATAATTATTAACCTAGAAATGTGAGATACAGCCAAACTGTCAGTCAAGTGTTAGGGCAAAATAAAGACGTTTTTAAATACATTAAGAGCTTAAAAATTCATTCTCAAACATCCTTTCTCATAATTACACTGGAAGATATGTCTGTGTCACTTAATGAGAAAGTAAACAAAGAAACAATGTGAGATTCAGAAAAATGAGTTCCTAAAAGAAACAGAAAAGGAGAAAAAAAACAATAAGCAAATGAGTTCTGACCCAGGAAAAGGGGGGATTGTGAAGATAGTAGAGGACAGTCACAGAATGACAGTTGAGCAGCAGCTTTTAGAGAGTTACCAGTTCAAATTGGAGCAGGACAGAGGAAAGGTGTTTCCAAGAGAGTGAGGAGCAAACCTGATGGATGAATTGATGTATTTGAATGTATTAAGAGATCTTTACATTTGTTGCAGAGTTAGTTCAATTAATGACAGATAATACAACATAAAAACAAGAAAAAGCCATCATCAACCATAGGAAAAGGAAGAAGTTGTACAAAAAAAGTAATTGTAATTCAGTACATGGCCTAGCTGAGAATGTTTATATAGTTATGATAATGCAATATTGTTTACATCATGTTGATATATCAAAAAGAACATTTGGAGCCTTCCCTGGTGATACAGTAGTTAAGATTCTGTGCTTCCCCTGGTGGGGTCAGTTCCTCAAGTTGCACAGTACAGCTAAAAAACATTTGTGGAGGAGAAGTCTGTCTTCTGGAGGAAAAAAAATTTTAAAAAGGGAAATATCTGAAACCAAAAATAACACGGTAGAGTAGTATATATCTTGCTCAGTTGTGTCCAACTCTTTTGTGACCTTGTGGACTGTAACCCTTCAGCTCTTCTGTCCTTGGAGTTCACCTGGCAAGAATACTGGAATGAGTAGCCATTCCCTTTTCCCGGGGATCTTCCCGACCCAGGGATTGAACCCTGGTTTCCCTGTTTACTCTCTGAGCCACCAGGGAAGCCCAGAGTAGTATGAACATGTGATGAGTTCTTTGGTGGAGCTGAATTAAGAGTGAGACTGCTGTAATTTTAAAAAAATAAGTCCAGAAGTGCTGTTGTACTTCTTAAAGTATGAATATGCATTACTTTGGTAAAAAAGAAATGATGTATCACTGTTGTCCAAAGGATAGATTAGTAACTGAACGTGTGAAATGACCTCTAGGAAACCACAATTTAGACAAATCCACAATTGGAATTGCTCGATAATTACCTGAGAATTACACAGAAATATGTGAAATAGCTTTGGGACTAGATTTTCATACTTAACATTGGCCAGAAAACTTAACAGTTCTTCCCATAGAGAGCATTTCATCTAGTGGTGGCTTCCCGACAAAGGCTTCCAAGTGAAGAAGGAATGCTGTGTAAGCTGTATGTACTCCTTCAGTATTGAGTGAAAAAACCTGATTGAGAACAACTCAGCACCCTTAGGGCTTAAAAACTACAGTGTACCTACAATGTAGCAATTATTTGTCTAGTTGAAGGAAATTGTTATTTTTTATTGTGGTTGGGTACCTATCATAAATTTATATTCCTGGCTTCTTTAATCACTTAAAATAAGTATCGTCTTTTAAATGTATAATGAGGGGTAAGAAGATAAGTTCTTGGAACTCCATCGGCACTCTTCTCCCCAGTCAGTTCAGTTGCTCAGTCGTGTCTGACTCTTTGTGACCCCATGAACCGTAGCACACCAGGCCTCCCTGTCCATCACCAACTCCTGGAGTTTACCCAAACTCATGCCCATCGAGTCGGAGATGCCATCCAACCATCTCATCCTCTGTCGGCCCCCTCTCCTCCTGCCTTCAATCTTTTCCAGCATCAGGGTCTTTTCCAATGAGTCAGTTCTTCGCATCAGGTGGCCAAAGTATTGGAGCTTCAGCTTCAACATCAGTCCTTCCAATGAACACTCAGGACTGATTTCCTTTAGGATGGACTGGTTGGATCTCCTTGCAGTCCAAGGGGCTCTCAAGTGTCTTCTCCCAACACCACAATTCAAAAGCATCAATTCTTCTGCACTCAGCTTTCTTTATAGTCCAACTCTCACATCCATACATGACTACTGGAAAAACCATAGCCTTGACTAGACGGACCTTTGTTGGCAAAGTAATGTCTCTGCTTTTTAATATGCTGTCTAGGTTGATCATAACTTTTCTTCCAAGGAGTAAGCATCTTTTAATTTCATGACTGCAGTTGCCATCTGCAGTAATTTTGGACCCCAAGAAAATAAAGTCTGTCACTGTTTCCACTGTTTCTTTGTCTGTTTGCCATGAAGTGATGGGACTGGATGCCATGATCTTAGTTTTTTGAATGTTGAGTTTTAAGCCAACTTTTTCACTCTCTTTCACTTTCATCAAGAGGCTCTTTAGTTCTTCTTCACTTTCTGCCGTAAAGGTGGTGTCATCTGCATATCTGAGGTTGTTGATATTTCTCCCGGCAATCTTGATTCCAGCTTGTGCTTCCTCCAACCCAGCGTTTCTCATGATGTACTCTGCATATAAGTTAAATAAGCAGGGTGACAATATACAACCTTGACGTACTCCTTTTTCTATTTGGAACCAGTCTGTTGTTCCACGTTCAGTTTTAACTGTTGCTTCCTGACCTGCATACAGATTTCTCAAGAGGCAGGTCAGGTGGTCTGGTATTCCCATCTCTTTCAGAATTTTCCACAGTTTATTGTGATCCATACAGTCAAAGACTTTGGCATAGTCAGTAAAGCAGAAATGATGTATTCTGGAACTCTCTTGCTTTTTTGATGATCCAGCGAATGTTGGCAATATGAAAATGTCCTCTCCCCAATATGAAAAATCATTTGTTACAGCTGTTCTGGGTGGGACATGTGTGATAGGTGAGTAATAGCGTGAAACCAAACAGCTGTTGTATAGTAACTTAACAGAAAGTTAGTATGCTGTTAAGTAGAAAGTAGGCTATTACCCACTGGACTGATGAAAGAAACCCAAAATACTTATGATCTTGCAGTAGCAGGAACTTGGCCTCCCAGTTAGGCCAGTTTATTTTGAACAAAGTTAGATTGGCCTTTAAAGGTGAGAAAAGCTTGGCTGGAGATTGAAAGACCAGTTGTCGTTTGTTCTGTAGGCTTTACCCAGAGTTCTGAGGAGAGAGCAACGGCAGTACCAGCATCAGTTTATTGCAGACAAGTGTATTCATAGGTGGAGATGACTAATAAGACAGACTTGATGGCAAAGAAAAACCAAGAGCAGTAATCTTTAACAGTTTTTGTGGTTAGCAAGAGCTATTTGTACTTTATCTTTCTTAACCTGGGAGAATGTATCCATAGAAATGGACATGTAAAACCAAAAAATAAGTTGTCAGCAATACAACCAAAAACGTTGCTATAGCAGAAAGCTGTTTTAATCAAGAATTCTACTTTTCCTAATTCCGTACGATTGGAGGAGGATGGTGAGGGTACGTATTGAAGTTGGTGATTAAATGGTACTTTATGGTTGACAAGGCTGATGGTTTCAGTTCCCTTGGTCAACTCCTACTTGAGGTGAGTTAATAGTACCTGTTGTTTAGGTCGTAACTGGAAAGGACATATTAAGTGTATTACTGATATTAAATAATTTTATTTCTTTTATATGCTTAATATTTCAAGACAGTTTAAGTTTGCACATAAGTGCCAGAACATATTGACTAAAATTTTGGTGCTTAGTGCCCTAAGCATAGCAATTTTACATGGTTCTCTAGTTTTCTGTATTGTGGCCTCTTATATTTTCCTTTTGTCTGTGGCTTAATAAGATAAAACTAGCATTTGGAAAAATTATATAAATGCAAGTACTATTATTTTAAATTCAATTTTTATACATATTTTAACCTTCTCTTGTCAATATGCCAGTATCAGTACTGGTTTAAAACCTTTTAAAATAAAAATTAAGGCAAAATCTTTTTGTGTCTTTGTACAGGAAACTCTAAATACAATGAAATGGGAGGAAAGAAAAATTCAATAATAAAGACAAATAAGGTTTGTTGAAATAAAAAATATTTTTCTTAGATAATAACAATTTATGGTTGTTTGGTAGACAACTCTGGTCCCTCGGGTACATCAAAATATTTAACTATGTCCTACCTATTATGGAAGTGGTTTTATTTGCTGTTTCACCAAAACCTCATCTTACTTTTCTAGCCTCGAGGATCAAATCCATGTACGAATCAGCGCTTCAGGAGTTTTTTCTCCGATGTCTTTTCTCCCAGTCACACTGGAGAGTCTTCTCTTGCCTATACGGCTTACTGGTTAGTACTTTTTACTTTTAATTTATGCTATTTTTATATTTGCTGTTTTATTTATTGCAGTTAACTTTTGCTAGAAATTTAAACTTGGCTCAACAACATTATGAAAGCCCATGTTGTTTTTTGTTTTTGTTTCTTTTGGCAAATAAAGAGAGCCTTATTTTGTGACCGTCTATTATTCAGTGACTGTTAGTGGGCTTCCTTTTCCTTAATAATAAATTAAGTTGTACACAAGGTTTGTATCCGATAGAGAAGTAGGCTAGTTGTTAAGTTGTTAAATTATGGGGGTACCCTTTAAGAGTAGACCCAGTCATTTTTTAATCCATTGTGACTGTATGATAGATGCTGTGTAGATATTTGTGGAATTTGAAGATTAAGTTGAGGTTTAAAAATAATGGAGCTGGTTGAATAAACAAGACAGATTAAGATTGTGATTTAACTTTAAAGATTGGCAAGGTACCAAAGAAAACAATTACAGTTGAGTAGCCTTTTAAAAAACTGAACTCTGCCTAGTTTGGGTTTTAAAAATAACCATGCTTCCTTTATTTTCTTCCTTTGTCTTATGCGTAGTTTTAGATGGCAAACTATTGCATCTAGAATTTTCAGCTTGAACTGCTGTTTGCAGCTTTGGTTCATGGGAAAGAAATAGTATTACTTCTTTTTTTCAATACTAATAATATTAATCTGAATTGACTTTTTAAAAGTGGTCACAAGTCAGATTAGTTCCATTTTTATTTGTAATATAAAAATTTAAGTTACTTTAGGAATGGGTCCATTTTGAAAAGTGTTTAGATAGAAAAAGTTTCTTTTTTTTTAATGTGACTTGTAATGCTGGGTATTAAAATTTGTTATTCATGATATAACCCAGTTATTATTCTGAACTTAAAATTTTGGAATTCTGATGAGGATCTAAAATTTATCTTTTAGTACAGAATTTATAGAAATCAATGAAGTCAGTGCTTTGATTAGGCAGAAGAGACAGGAACTGGAATTGTCATGGTTTCCTGATACATTACCTGGAATTGGAAGGTAAAAAAATTGTTTACTAAAATGTTTAAATGCTAATGTGTGCATAAGATAGTAATATCTTATATGCAGAGATATTCAAAAGTTATATTTCTAAGAAAGTTTGTTTAATTAAATCTTGGTGTTTCAGATGCCTAATGAAAGGTCTCTATTTAAGGAACCCCTTGAAAAATAAAGAATATTGTATTTGTTTGTTTAATAATGTAAATATTTGATTTCTTTAACAGGGAGAATACCTAAACAACAAGGTTCATTATTAGTAATAGCATTCTGTTATCTTTTCCTCTATTCCAGTCTTCCCTGTGTGCTGTTAGCTGAAGCATTGCTTTTGTTATGACACTTCCATCTCCAAACTGTTATTCTAAACAACTGCTTGATCAAGTCCCTACTTTGCCCTGGCATTCATGACTCTCTATATAGCCCAGCCTTTTCTCTTTTAGTGTAAGCCCTGAAAATATTAGCACATTGCTTGCTAGGTACATGATATGTACTTAAGTCAAGCTCCTACGTAAAGATTAAGTTCCTTGCCAGAGTTTTATATTCATTCCTATAACTTTTATATGTCACTGTAATGGAGTTCTGCATAGGGCCTTCATTCTCTAGGAGTAACAGTGGAATATAAATAAGTAAAATCAGACAAAGTCCAGATATGTAAAATATGAAATTTTCCCTTAGAGCTGTATATTTTTTATGTGCAAGATGCACATTGTTTTTCAAGTTTCTTTCATCCTCCAGAATCTCACCTTAGACTGGATGAAATAGTCTTTTGTTAGGAGACCTGACTGAACAAATATGAGTCAGAGTAGGAACAAGCTGAGAGGACTTGGTATGACTGCAGTAACTGGGGTCTTGCAGGTCCAGAGGGATCCTGGGAACTTTGAAGAACCATCGTCCTCAGATTGAGGAATTATACCATAGCAATAGAAATCAGTTGTGGTTCTTTTTTCCTTTTTAAAAATGTATTTTGATATTTTTGGCCTTGATATATGCCATAAAAACATAAATCTAACAAAAAATTCAAAATTCAAGTGATGTAGCTTTCCTTTCAGTTTTTTTACATTTTTGTTTATTTATGGACTGATTCCCCTTTGATCTTGCTAATTTCTTTAAAACCTGATCCGATTAACTGAGCTCAATTATCTTTTTGGTTGCCTGGACATAGGATGGGGAATGCTGTGGATGCTGGAAATGTTCTATTTCTTGTTTGGGGTAGTGGTTATACAGGTATATTTATACATTGGCCAAAAGTCATCACACTATGCACTTAAAATCTGTACATTTCATTTGTGTATTTTATTTATCTACATTTTATTATCCAAGTTGGTTAAAGTAGTGAAAAAAAGTTAAAATTCTTGATAAAATAATTGCATTAACTTATTTAAATGAGAATCAACTACTATATATTAAATTGCCCTTGATAACACTTTGCTATTAATTTATTGAAAAAGCATGCTTTTAGAATAGAAGGTTTTTTATATTTTTATTTTTTGTAGCCAGTTGGTAGCCATCTTGGTTACTATGAGTAACCTTGAATTTACATTTTTAGTTGTTTGGCAAAAAATAATTTAAGCACCTATATTTTAATATTTCTAGCTTATTTGGAAAATTAATACTTTTAAATTGCTGGTTTTATTATTTAAACAAAAATGTCTTTATTTTGTTTTAAATTTTCAGAATTAGTTTTATACCCTGCAATATTGAAATAGAAGTCCTTCCTCTCATCTCTTCTGTGTTGCCAAGAACTATTCTTCCAACAAGTACCATATCTTTAGAAAATTTTGGTAAAGTTTTTGAATTTCTTTCTAGTTAAGAAAAAATTACTAAGCCTCTTTCAGTCTCATGAAAAGTATAAGTTTTGATGACTTAGAAATGCTGTAAAATAAGGTATGGATAATGAGTCCTAGATATTTCTATAAATATTTGTACAGTGACTTGACTTTAAAATTGTTGCAACTAGAAAGTCCTTTTACTTTAAGAAATTACAACTTCGTGTCTTTGAGGAACTGATTAGAAGTTTCCTTTCTGTTTAGAGGTTCAGGGTTCAAACCACTGGTTTTTAGAAGTAATACCTCCTATGAATTGTGAACAAATAGTTCGAGTCTTTACTGTTTGTGGATAGCTGTTGTGTCCTGCTTTTGCCTAGGTAATAGTGATTCATAAAGCAAATGGCAATTAACAGACCAAAAATTTTCTTTTGTTTTATTCACTATAGCATTGCCCACATGGATTCAAATCTTGGGATAACTCATTTCAGTAGCTTTCAAAAATTGGTATTACTCTGATGTTAGTAGCTATGCATTTATTAATAATTTGATTCACAAGTATATTTTGTTTTACTCTGTTATAGATGTCTATTTTATTCATATTTTAAAATAAAATATAGCTTATTCTGTCAATTCTTATCACTTGATGAAACATATACTTACTTTTTCCTTTTTGTATACTATTAGGTACTTCTTGCAAAGGCTATGCATTAGCACATACTCAAGAAGGGGAAGAGAAGAAGCAAACTTCTGGTACCTCAAACACCAGAGGATCAAGACGAAAACCTGCAGCAGCAACACCTACAAGAAGATCTACACGTAACACAAGAGCTGACCCAGTCAGTCAGTCTCAGAGATCCCCAGTATCAAATATTTCTGGGTGTGATGCCCCAGATAACAATAATCCATCTGTAAGTGTTTCCTCCTCAGGTGAGTCAGAGAAGCAAACAAGGCAGGCTCCAAAACGGAAGTCTGTAAGAAGAGGAAGAAAACTACCCTTATTGAAAAAGAAACTTCGAAGCTCTGTGCCTACCCCTGAAAAATCATCTTCCAGTGATTCAGTTGATGAAGAAGTAGCAGAACCTGACATACCACCTGAGTTAGAGAAAGAACACCAATCAGATGTAGAAAGTATTAACACTGTGCAGATAAATGTAGAAAATGAGTCTGCTAATGGCTTAAGAAGTTGCAGTGAGCCATTAAAGGAGAGTGAAGAATGTGCTGAGACCCATGATACAGAGGAAAGAGTAGAAACTTTACATTCTGAGTCTGGTACCCAAGATCCTCCTGTGTTATTTGGAGGGGAGGAGGAAATTCAAGAAGTTGAGAATACAGGTATAGAAGTTAATGTTTTATGTCTGGAAAGTGAGATTTCTGCAAGTACTTCCGAAAAAGGAAGTGATCCATTGGAAAATCAAGACCCAATAGCTGAACCTTCAGAATCAGAAATAAAAGCAGATATATGTATAGATCATGCTCCAAATGATTCTCTTACATGTTCAGGATCTGAAATGGAAGTGTACCAACCCGCATCAAGCTTAGGTGAGTTACCTGAGAATGTGGAGTCAATAGTTAATGAAGAAAAAGTTATGGAGAGTTCTATAGTAAATATTATTGATCGTAGAGATTCTACAGTAAAAACAGAACAGCTTATTGACAGTCCCAAATTAGAATCTTCTGAGGGTGGAGTTATACAAGCAGTGGACAGAAAATCTATTGAGAGTTTAGAGGTTCATTTGCTTGGGCATGTTGAAAATGAAGATGCAGAAATAATTGCAACATGTGATACTTCAGGGAATGAAACTCTCAATAGTATTCAAGACTCTGAAAATAGTTTATTAAAAAAAAATCTTAACACCAAATTGGACAAATCTTTAGAAGAAAAGACTGAATCTTTGGTTGAACATCCCAGATCTACAGAATTGCCTAAAACACACGTTGGACTGATTCAGAAGCATTTTAGTGAGGATAATAACGAAATGATACCTATGGAATGTGATTCATTTTGCAGTGACCAAAATGAATCCGAAATCGAACCATCTGTAAATGCTGATGCTAAACAAGTAAATGAAAATTCTGTGGAGCACAGTTCCCAAAAGACTATGTCATCTTCTGATCCTGCAAATGAAAAGGTTGAAACTGTATCTCAACCATCTGAAAACCCAGTAGATGTGACAGATAAAGCCAAAAAGCCTCGTACGAGAAGATCTAGATTTCACTCTCCATCTACAACTTGGTCTCCCAACAAAGACACTGCCCGGGAAAAGAAGCGGTCTCAGTCTCCGTCTCCCAAAAGAGAAACTGGAAAAGATAGCAGGAAGTCTCGATCACCATCTCCTAAGAAAGAATCTGTTAGAGGACGGAGAAAATCTCGTTCTCAGTCCCCCAAAAAGGATAGTGCAAGAGAAAGGAGGAGATCTCAGTCTCGGTCTCCAAAAAGAGATAGTGCTAAGGAAGGCAAAAGATCTGAGTCACTCTCCCCAAAAAGAGAGAACAGAAGATCTCAGTCCAAAGTGAAAGATTCCTCCCCAAGAGAAAAATCCAGGTCCCGGAGCAGAGAAAAAGAGAGTGATAGAGATGGGTCGAGAAGAGACCGAGATAGAGAAAGGAGAATGAGAAGGTGGTCTCGATCCAGATCACGGTCAAGGTCACCATCAAGATCTAGAACAAAATGTAAGGGTTCATCATTTGGTAGAAATGACAGGAACAGTTACTCTCCTCGATGGAAAGAAAGATGGGCAAACGATGGTTGGAGATGTCCACGAGGGAATGATCGATACAGAAAGAGTGACTCAGAGAAACAGAATGAAAATACGAGAAAAGAAAAAAATGACAGTCCAGATGCTGATGATTCAAATTCTTCTGACAAACATAGAAATGACTGTCCCACTTGGGTAACAGAAAAAATAAATTCTGGGCCTGATCCGAGGACCAGAAATCCAGAAAAGTTAAAAGATTCTCATTGGGAAGAAAATAGAAATGAGAATTCAGGGAATTCTTGGAATAAAAACTTTAGTTCAGCTTGGATGTCTAACCGTGGTAGAGGTAACCGTGGTAGAGGTAACCATAGAGGTGGTTTTGCCTATACAGATCAAAATGAAAACAGGTGGCAAAACCGAAAACCCCTCTCAGGGAATTCAAATAGTTCAGGGAATGAGACTTTCAAATTTGTGGAGCAGCAACCCTATAAACGGAAAAGTGAGCAAGAGTTCTCCTTTGATACACCAGCCGATAGGTCGGGGTGGACGTCTGCATCGAGTTGGGCTGTGAGAAAGACTCTGCCGGCAGATGTACAGAACTATTACTCGAGACGGGGGAGGAGCTCTTCAGGCCCACAGCCTGGATGGATGAGGCAAGACGAGGAGGCGGCTGAACAGGGTAACATGTTTATTTACCAACACTTTTATTTGAAGGAAGAGATTATAAATTTAACACCTAATTTGTATGAATTGAAGTGATCTCTGTTTATAGTTTTATGCTAAATTGAACCTCACTTTATATTATGTAATAAACACTTCAGTATCTATTTTTTCACCCCATGCCTGCCCCCAACCTTGCCAAAGACCTAAATATTTTATATATAATTTGCTACAGTGGAAGGATTTGAAGTAATTCTATGCAGGATTTAAATTCTATTTCATTTATATTGGATGTGTGCACTTGAATTTTTTTGATTGTTGTTTAATAAGTCGCTCAGCTGAAAAAGATGTATCCTTCCTTGACTTTTCTTAAGGACATTGACTTGACTTTTTGTAAGAAAATAGCTGTTGAAGATTTAAAAAGTGATTGACCTTCTAAGTTAGTAATTAAAATTTATGATTATTTAACTAGTAAGTTTCTTGAGCTGCTGATTCTTTGCTTGTGCTGCCCAATGTTATGATGTGAAGTCATTCTTAAAGATAATTTTAGTTGAATGTTTATTTCAGTTAGAAAGTCATCCCACATTATTTGGGAATGACAGAATTAAACTGAATAATTGGATAGGTTTAGGTTAATTGATATTTAGTTTTACAGTGTACCAGTGGCTCTTTGTTTCTCTAAGGAAATTTGTAATATGATTTTTTCATAAGTCTTTTTCTTTTGATAGAGTCTAACCTGAAAGACCAAACAAACCAACAAGGTGATGGTTCTCAGCTACCTATAAACATGATGCAGCCACAGATGAATGCAATGCAGCAGCACATGAGTGCACACCAGCCTGTGAACATGTTTCCATATCCCGTGGGTGTTCCTGCTCCTTTGATGAACATCCAGCGCAGTCCGTTCAGCATTCATCCTCAGCTGCCCTTGCATCTGCACACGGGAGTGCCTCTCGTGCAGGTGGCGGCTCCTAGCGGCGTATCTCAGGGGCTGCCGCCACCCCCGCCCCCTCCCCCGCCATCCCAGCAAGTCAGCTACATGGCTGCACAGCCGGACGGAAAGCAGGTGCAGGTATGTTTTCAGCCACTCAAGTGTAGTTAACGTTCGCCATTGTGAACTTCTAGCTATTAGGGATGGATGTTCAAGGAAGGGCTTCTTGCTGGATATCCATATACAGTGGCTTATTTGATTAGACTTATGGTAAATCTTTATAACCCCTCTTTCACTGTCCTTTCCCAACCTCCCAGTCCCAAATAAGAAAATGAATTGAATACATGTTATCAAATCTAAGCTACATGTTTGCTGGTGCTGATATCCAAACAAGTTTTTTGGTTAGTTTAAGAAAACCAAATTATGAGGCAAACTAGAGTCATGTGATGGACACTTGAAAAAATGTCCCTATTTTATTGGACTTAGGGGGTGGGAACTTGCTGTGATTGGGTACTGTGATAAAGCTTGTGTTGCCTTGCTCAGACTGACACCAGATAAAGTTGTTCATTGTGCATTACCGTATGTGTTTCATTTTCAGGAATTTGTCATGCTAAAAAGAAAGAAGTGCCTCTTGGGCATATAGTAAATTTGAATAAAAACTTGTAATGGTTGTGTTGCTTTATTGTTTCATGTCTATATCTCAGAAATTCAATAGGTTCCTGGCAGCAGGATATAGTTGGAAGAGCCAGAAAGTGGGAATTTGGGATCTTATGTCTTTTTCTGCTGTCAACTCACAGCAAGCCATTTGACTTCACTGTCTTATTTTCCTCTATCTTTAAAGTGGGGTACCTACCTTAAAGATACTTACAGGAAAGATACTGTTATTAATGCTGCTTTTCTCCTTTTTGTTGGTTTTGGTGTTACTGTCAGAACATTACAATACATATATATTTTAAAAGTCATCATGACGTGATGGGATTCTGTTTAAGAATGTTACTCATTTTTCTTCAGTCCTTTAGATAAAAATTACCTGAAATACACATTTCTCCTAAGTACTTAAGCATTAAATTGCCTTGATTTTTTTCTTTTTTTAATGTCTAATAGGTAACTAAATGTCTTTTATTTTGTACAAATAATTGATTAACTGATGATACCTCTTTAAAACAGGGTATTCCTAGTGCTTCTCATGTAAGTAGTAACATGAGTACACCAGTCTTGCCTGCTCCGACAGCAGCCCCAGGAAATATGGGAACAGTTCAGGGACCAAGTTCTGGTAATACTGCGTCATCAAGTCACAGCAAAGCTTCTAATGCTGCTGTAAAATTGGCAGAAAGCAAAGTAAGTGTTACAGTGGAAGCCAGCGCAGATAGCTCGAAGACAGACAAGGCAAGTTCAAAGTTGAGAGCAATCTACATAATTCTGCATATGATTATGATAAAAAAATAACAGTTTTCTGTTGTATAAGTGGTAAAGGGAATTTATTGTTGATAGTCTTAAATTCCAATTTAAAGAATTCTCTCTACATACGTTGGTGCCCATTGAATTATTGGCTGTATTTCTTGTTTATTTTTAGAAATGTTTGATTTGTGTTAGTAAATAACTGTTTTGTATTTATGATGCTAATATTGGAACAGTTTCTTGTAAATGTGCAGTGTTTTCAATTTTATATTTTTAAATAATTTTTTTGAAAGTTTGTGATTTGGCAAATAATAATTACACATTTTCCTCTTACTAGAAACTGCAAATTCAAGAAAAAGCAGCACAGGAGGTAAAATTGGCCATTAAGCCATTTTATCAAAATAAAGATATCACCAAGGAAGAATATAAAGAGATTGTACGGAAAGCAGTAGATAAAGTAAGTTATAGCTTTAGTGGAGTTACGTACATATTATTTTGAACATTCCTATTTTAATAAAGAAATGCTTAATTAAATCTAACTAAAATAGTAAGAGGTAGCTTTTACTAATCAGCTTTTTTACCTTTTGAGAAAATGAAATACATACCTTATAGGCGATACAAAACATGTAACAATGTCTGATGATGTCTCTGGGGTATTTGTTTTTCAAAGAACTTTCCCTTTAATTCCTTCAAGTATGAAAAAAAATTCCGTCTTCTTTTTATAGGTGTGTCATAGTAAGAGTGGAGAAGTAAATTCTACTAAAGTGGCAAATCTGGTTAAAGCCTATGTAGACAAATACAAATATTCACGGAAGGGAAGCCAAAAGAAAACCCTAGAAGAACCTATGTCTGCTGATAAAAACATGTGCTGAAAGGGGAGCACTAGAACGGACACTGACGAGATATCTGCAAAGTGCAATTTCAACATGTACCTTTAACTGAAAATCATACATAACTGTGATTGAAATTTGGTTTTGATAAAATTATCTTTTTTAATGTAGGATATAATGTTTTGTTCTAAATAAATATAGTTCAGCACCGCAGTATCTATATCTTTTCCTCCTCTCCATCCGCCCCCCCCCCCCCCAATAAAATTCAAGGGAAAGTAAAGGGTTTAAAGGAATATGCATTTTTACTAGGACTGGGTTATACTGTGGATACTGAAAGATGTACAGGTTTTTTATTTGAACAGTGGAGTGCATAAATTAGAAACTTGAGAGTGCACTGGTTTTGGAAGAGATATATATAATACATTTATTCTGTCAGGCTAAAAATAAAAAATGGTCTTATGATTTTTCTCTCTAATTATAGAAAGATAAATAATGTATTACCATGAAGAATATTTCTAATAACAGAACATACCAATTGCGGGGTTCTTAATGTGTATTTTTAAAGCACACATCTGAATAAATTGCTTAGGTAGAAGATATGATCATGAGTAAAATTCAGTGTTCAGAATTTTAGAACACTGTTCACCTATTGTATCACCAAATAAAAGTTATGCTGCTTGTTTTTCTTTTGTGCCTTCTTTTCCCCAATTGAGATGAAGCAGTTTGATTTGCTACATTTACAACTTTGGCAGTCTCAGCTCTGTTGAATTTAGAAGACCTGTTTGGAAAAAGTGTTGACCTTGTAAAAATTACGTTCTTCCATAATATCTTCTGCTCATCAGAAATGGTAA
The DNA here is from genome assembly GCF_910594005.1 of Cervus elaphus. Classification (NCBI taxonomy): domain Eukaryota; kingdom Metazoa; phylum Chordata; class Mammalia; order Artiodactyla; family Cervidae; genus Cervus; species Cervus elaphus. The sequence continues at coordinate 33,752,590 of NC_057817.1, forward strand.
ACTGCTTGTGCCAACTGGAGAATTGCTTTTAAGTCGTGACCCTCCCTTCCTTGAGTCTAAGGCAAAATAAAATCATGATATCCACTTCAGGGGCTTTCACGTTGTTGATCATCTGTTAATCACTAATGAAATTCTTCTTACACTTGGGAAATCTCCAAATGCTTTACATTGAATAAAGTGTTAATTTGGTAACCATTTTACAAAATTCTAGACATTAAAACCTGTGTTTTGGAAAAAGGAGAGGAATTAAATAATGGAGTCTTAGGCTTTCAGGGGCTAGAGATTGAGTTGTTTTTTTTTTTTTTTTAGTACTAGAATATATTAATTTTTATTAAAAGTAAGTTTAAAATGTTCTAGCCTTATTATTTTATTTGGCATCTTGGAAGAAAAAATGGGTTAACTCCATGATAAACTGTTTCATTCCAGTAACAATTTTCAATAGATACCAAATAACTGGAAAGCATTTCAGATCAGATGTTAATGGCGCAAAGATAGATATATGCCTCAGTGAGACAGGCTGACCATTATGCTAGGTAAATAGTGAAAGCAATACTCCAGGACTGTGCTTTTCTGAAGTAAAGATTATCTGTTTCTCAGTTTATGTGTGTAATACTTTCCTGGTGCTAGCTTCGATAGGCGAATTTTAAAATGTTGGCCCCAGTGATTGTACTACTTCATAATCTTTATTTGATTATGAGTATAATCCCAAAAAGTGTTAGAAATACTTCCAAGCAGTTTCTGATCTTTATTCTGCATTTCTGGGTGTTTGTAATATGGTGTTCTACTGATTTATATATATTTTTTAATTAAAGTTTATGTTAAGATTATGATGGGGCAAGAGTTTTGGAAGTATATTTCTTCTAATAAAATATTAAGACAGTGTTTCAATTGTCAACACACACCTCATTTGTTTTGGTTTTGGACTCTATAAAGTTTTAGAACTTTTTGTTTCTAAAAAACAGTTCTGTGAACTTTTGATTTTGGATTAAAGCTAGTTCACACTTAGAATATTTTGTAGCAAATTGCCTAAGTTGACTAATCACACAACATATTTTTCCTACGTCGTCTTTCAGTGAGATTTGGGAGTTGGATGACAGTTTAAAATTTGCTTTATACCATTTAGCTTGTGCAAACATGTTTAAAAGTTTTGAAAAAAATAAATGATGTGGTCAAGAGTTAAAGTCTCGTATCTTTGGTAGCAGTACCATGAGTTAATTGAATTCTTAACACACAATTTTTGAATAACAGACATGTACTCTGTATCTGATGGGGGTACTGGTTAGACTGCACTTGAAATAAGAATATCACTGGACTAGAGTCAACTCTGAAATATTTAAGAATGTATTAGAAAGTGCATGCTTTATGTTAAAAAGAATACATTGCTTTTTAACATTCCCCATTCTTTTATCAGAAATTTACATTAAGTTGCATGTGTACAAACTTAAAAACATTTTGTGGGGTTGCAGATTTCTCGTTATATATGAAGATTCAGTATTAACTTGATCTTTGAAACCTTGGTCCCTCTAACTTATTAGTCACATTGACTGATGTTTTAGGCGATAGTGATGCCTAGAATTTTGAGACTAAAATTAGTTACTTGTTATTTTAACATTCCAAAAATTTGGATTGTTTTCCCCTCTGGTAATGACAGTTTTTCCATTATCTTCCTTTAAATGGCCACGGTATGTACTGCCTAAATGTTCCATCCAAAAGATGTAGCTTCAGAAGCACAGTGGTTGCTCCTTGGTCCATGAGACATTGTTTGTAGTATGAGGATGGAGTGCTGTCTACTGAAACAATACTCTTTAAACAGATATGTAGTATGTAATATTTTCTAATAAATTCTTTTGATAAACACAGTAGTGTCTTTAATGTTTTATTAAGATTCCTGGGAAATGATGACTTACACTTCATTTTAACTTTTCAGACGGGTTGCAGTATTTCTTGGATTTGCACCAAAGTAGCTGGACTAGCATCATAGTTCCATAAATGTCCAGGTTGTAAAGAAAGCTTGAAGTTAGCTATAAGCATGTATTATAATAGCATTTTTTTGTAATTATATAATCATTGTAGGAAATTAGAAATGCTTTTACTAAATTAAAAAGCAATCTGAAGAGGGGAAAAGTAAGAAAAATAGCCCCTAATCCTACCATTTAAAGGTAACAACTATTAACACTGATCAAATTGCACATAACTGTTGTAACATCCTTTTCACTTGATATATTGAGAATTTTCCATTTTAATAAAAATTATTGTGCAGCATGGTTCTTAATATCCATATAGTATCACTTACACAGATACACCATTACTGGAACCAGTCCTCCAATATTGGGTACTAAGCTGTTTTTACTAAATAATGAAATTAGTAAGATATAAGTTACACTAATGTAAGCCTCCTTATACACAGATAATGCCCATTTCAGATTATTTTCTGTGGACTGATTCCTAGAAGAGTTTTTATTTCCCTGTAAAAAATTTTAAGATGTAATTGTATACACAAAGTATAATTTCTTAAGTTACATTTAGTTTAAAATCCATTGTTTTCCTAAGTTGATTGTTCTCTGCAGAAAGAATCATCAGAAAGTTATTTTTCCCAGATTCTCCAAAGCATTTATAAGAACACTTTTTAAGGCTCTAGGAAAATAGGTTTCACAAATCTTTTCCCCTAGCACATGCATAATAGTCTGTAAACTGTTCTGTATTTTTATACCCCTTAATAAATTGAAGACGTATTCTGATGTCCATATTCTAGTTTATAAGGGCTATGTCGTGTTCCTCTGTTGATGGACATCTTAAGTTACATTTTGGAGTTTTATTAAAAGCAGTGTTTTAATGAACACTGACTTTATCTCTGAATCTGTTTGTGTTACAAGATTACTTTGAATCTCAGGATACACATTTTTAATTTGGATAGATGATGCCATGTTGCTCTCTGAGAAGAGTGTACTAATTTATAGTCCCTCACTGAGCTTCTAGTTTACTTTTAGTTCCTACTTTGATACTGTGATAGCATGTAAGATTGCTCGTTTTCAGGGTCTTAATGAACATATTCATTAAACTGTGCACACCTATTATGTGCCAGGAATTACTGGATTCTTCACATATTACCAGGTTTAATCATACCAGTTTTCTGAAGGATTAGTACAATAGCATATTAAACTTGTGCTGTGACAGGCACCTTGTCAGACATTTGTGTTACTGTGTCTATCAAACATAATTTTTTTATACTGATGAGAAAATTGAGATGCATAAAGAATTAACTGTCACTGAATTACACAGATACTTAGAGCCAGGTTCAGACCTAGAATTGATAGACCCCAAAGTCAGTGCTTGACTAAGGGCGTTTTGTTGAACTCACAGGTGTAAACCAACATATCATGTGGGAGTAAATGGCTGAAATAAGTACAGCGGGAGCACAGACGGGACAACTGATTTTAAGGGGAGACAGTGAGCAAGTGTGATGAAAAGAGTGATTGCCTTTAAAATCAGGAAAGTGGTCACTGATGCAGGAGAGGGAGGAGGTTGTGACTGAGATAGGACTAAGCCCTTGGAAGGAGGAGGACTACCAAGGTCTACTTGATTTGGGTGGTAGTCACATAATGCTTTATTCTTTAAGAGCTTAGTTGTATGTGGTGTTGTATTTCACAGTAAAAAGAATTTTTTTGAAGGCCAGCAATTTAAATCCAATGTTTAGATTTTTGATAGATCCACCTTTTTTTTAAATCACTTTAGTTCTTTCAGTCGAATTTCAGTGGGGAAAAGAAATCCATGAAATTTAGGGAGAAAAATATCCCCACTGAAAGCGTAATTATGCATCACAAAGTGTGCTTCTGTTTGGAGCCAGAAATAACAAGAAATGTGCAAGAGTGAACTTCGTGTGTGCAACACTTAAACTGTGCTTTCCGTATTAGACGGTGGCAGCTTTCAGCTCCGTTTTCGCTATTTTAACAAACCATGCCAATTTATAAAGCACAACTCAGAAAGTTGCCTGTTCCCAGGCAACAGCTCTGCAAGGGTGAATTTGTTTAAAGGGTCAACCTGAAAATCAGGCTAGTGTTATCTTTCACAGTCTAGCTGTAAACAGCATAATATCTAATTCAAGTCAATGAATCCTGAGAAGCAAAGGCTAAAAGGTTTCCTCATGAGTTTAGGGAAGCTCTATTCTATAGTCCAGGGATCCTGGAACTTTCTCAACCAAATGTGGTTCAGCCCATGTGCTTTTATTCCAGGCTCCACCTCTGTGGAGCCGTTAGGTCCCCTACTTGGTGGCCAAACCCCTTCTCTGCGTAGCAACATCTAATTCACTTTGCTCCTCCCCAGAATTCAACAGTTTTTCCCCCATGAGTTTTGTTTGTGTGAAAAGCATTTATAGCTTTGATCTCTTCATAGTTTAAGTCCAGCACTAGTTAATCTTTAAACTCTCTCTGCCTTAGCACTTTACAGGCCCTAAAGTCTCTAACTAAGACATTAATCCCCACACATGGTCCTCCCCATTTTGCCTTCCTGCTCAGTCCAGTGAAGCCTGTCAGATGACTGAACTCCCCACTTTCTTCTGGCCTTGGCCTTACCTTTCCTCCTTTAATACTGTTTGGTCAAAATGATCCACGTGGTTCATCCTGTAGCTGCCCTCCTGCTTCTTCGTAGCTTGCTTTGCTGTTTAATGCTTTAGTCACAGTGATTAAGATCAGGACAAGAAGTCACTTATCCAAAACATTGTTATTTTAAAAATCATTTTATTGTCATTTTATGGTTAAAAAAAACATACATGGCATGACTATAAAGTAATGAGACGAGTTTTCATGTGTGGCTTGTATTGCCGAGTCTCATTAATATATAGTCACATCCTGTCTCGAGCCTGGAAGAAAAATATGCCTTGGCTATTATGAGTATCACTTCTGTTACTTAAAATTT